>NC_042620.1:341114271-341414271 GCF_901001135.1 Rhinatrema bivittatum | reverse complement strand
CACCTGTCCTTGGGTGAAAGGGGAGGTGGTATTTTAGGAAAATTCTTGGCACCTGAGTAATAAGGAATATAAACTATACTTTCAATGTAATAATGTTTGAGAGAAGGGGATGGAATAAGGGAAAGGAGATATTCCAAGCTTGGGATGCAAGTTGTTTCCTTTGTTATTGAATGTTTAAACTTACAGTGTAGTCCATGAAATCTGACTAATTCAATATGCTCTAAATTCCCTCTGCTGGATATCACAGAAAATAAAGGTTAAATGATTTCTTTGCTTCAGTGTTTACTGAAGAGGATTTTGGGGAGATACACATTCCGAGATGGTTTTCAAGGGTGATGATTCAGATGAACTAAACCAAATCATGGTTAACTTGGAAGATGTAATAGGGCAGATTGACAAACTGAAGAATAGTAAATCACCTGGACCGGATGGTATTCACCCCAGAGTTCTGAAAGAACTAAAACATGAAATTTCAGACTTATTTCAATTAATTTGTAACCTATCATTAAAATCACCCATTGTACATGAAGATTGGAAGATGGCCAATGTAACCCCGATATTTTAAAAGGAATCCAGGGGTGATCCGGGAAACTATAGACCGATGAGCCTGACTTCAGTGTTGGGAAAAACCGTGGAAACTGTTATAAAGAATAAAATTAATGGGACACAGCCAACATGGATTTACCCAAGGGAAGTCTTGCCTTATAAATCTCCTGCATTTTTTTGAAGGGGTGAATAAAAATATGGAGAAAGGTGAATCTATAGATGTGGTGTATTTGGATTTTCAGAAGGCGTACGACAAAGTCCTGCATGAGAGGCTTCTAAGAAAACTAAAAAGTCATGAGATAGGAGATGATGACCTTTTGTGGATTGCAAGTTGGTTAAAAGACAGGAAACAGAGTAGGATTAAAAGGTCTGTTTTCACAGTGGAAAAAGGTAAACAGTAGAGTGCCTCAGGGATCTGTATTTGGACTGGTGCTTTTTAATATATTTATAAATGATCTGGAAAGGGGTATGATGAGTGAGGTGATCAAGATTGTAAGCCCTCTGGGGATAGAGAAATACCTACAGTACCTGAATGTAAACCGGTGTGATATCTCAATTGAGATTGAATGTCTGTATATAAAAATAATTAAAATAAAATAAATAAATAAATTTGCGGATGACATTAAAGTATACAGAGTAGTTAAATCTCAAGCGGATTGTGATGAATTACAGGAGAACCTTGCGAGACTGGAATATTGGGCTTCCAAATGGCAGATGAAATTTAATGTGGACAAGTCCAAAGTGATGCATATAGGAAAAAATAATCCTTGCTGTAGTTACACAATATTAGGTGCTACCACCCATGAAAGAGATCTAAGTGTCATAGTGGACAATACATTGAAATTGTTGGCTCAGTGTGCTGTGGCATCAAAAAAACAAACAAAGTTTGGAATTATTAGGAAGGGAATGGCAAATAAAAGGATGGATGCCATAATGCCTCTGTATCGCTCCAATGTGAGACTGCACCTTGAATACTGTGTACAATTCTGGTCACTGCATCTAAAAAAAGATATAGTTGCACTGGAGAAAGTGCAGAGAAGGGCAACCAAAATGATAAGGGGCATGGAATGGCTGCTTATGAGGAAAGGCTAAAGAAGTTAGGGCTGTTCAGTTTGGAGAAGAGACAACTGAGAGGGGATATGATAGAAGTCTACAAAATCATGAAAAGACTTGAACAAGTTAATGTAAATTGGTTATTTACTCTCTCAGATAGGACCAGAGGGCATTCCATGAAGTTAGCAAGTAGCTCATTTAAAACAAGTCAAAGAATATTCTTTTTCACTCAGCACAAATTCATTTCAGCACAAATTCATGAATTCATTGCCAGAGGATGTGGATACAGTAGTTAGTGTAACTGGGTTTAAAAAAGGTTTGATTAAGTTCCAAAGAGGAAAAATCCATAAACTTCTACCATATTACGATAAATAATAAGCAATAGTAGCTTGAGATTTATCTAATGTTTAGGTACTTGCCAGGTACTTGTGACTTAGTTGGTCACTGTTGGAAACAGGATACTGGGCTTGATAGACCCTTGGTCTGACCCAGTATGGCATATGTTATGTTCTAAAGTTCTTATGTACTTCACCTTTGCATGACCTCATTTGCTGAACTCAGCAACTAAATTAGTCCACACGTGTCAGATTCTCTCGTTATATTATGTGCCTTGGCATGGGGTTGCATGTGCATTATTTTCCTTCCTTGACCTATGCACAAAATCTTCCTATTGTGACTAAAAGTACACGCATTGTGGATCCTCATGCCTGCTTTTAGCCAGGCTAAGGCTGGGCAATATTCAGACAGCTCTTTTATTTGGGTAAATTGCTACTTACTCAGGTAAAAGGCATTTGAGAATTGCCTTCCCCATTCTAATATGAGCAAACATGAGTTTTAAGTCATGCAGTAACCAAACACAGACAGTCTGAAAGTCATTTTTCTTATAGAGTGCCATTTATCACTATAGGGCACTTTGGATATGAAAGAGTAGGCCTGAAATAGTCCATAATTTATTGCAAATACATCTGTTCCACTATTTGAAGCAATATATGTCTGCCCCATATATAACACTGAGAACGGGCATTGAAGATGTGTATACCTGCAATATTCTTTGAAAGCATGCATTCTTGGATATTCTTGGAATAAGCATGCATTATTATTGCAGTACAGTCAATTGAATGGTCAATGCAGTAATTAACTTGGTTGGTGAAAAGCAGTCCATGTGACTTACAATTCTGTATTTGTAGATCTTTTAAAATGTTCATAATTTGTAGCCCTGGGGTCCACAGAGTACTGGGAAGAAAAATATTTGAGCTTAGCAAAGGCATCCCTGATGAGGGCTGGCAGTGAGTGAATTCAGTTGGACTTGGTGGAACGCGTATAAAACTCAGTTCATTAGAGTGGTGTGCAGCAGTCGTTGGGTGCTAATTTGTAGTGATGTCATTGGCAGGCTGCTCAAACGTTGCTGCTCTGTTAGCTCCATTTCTATGAAGTCAGCTCAGGTTTCCGTGAGATATCTAAACTCCCTGGAGAAGGGACTGCCAAGAAGAATCAAAACCTTTTACTTTGAACCTGGAAAGTATGAGATGTACTTAGCATGGAAAAGTTTATAGTGGAAAGAAAACACGATTTGCAAGAATTTCTTGATATTTGGACTCCCGTCTTTAATTAGATGAGACAACCACTATAGAGGTCTTCTTTATGTAGCTCTGGCGCCCAATTGCCAGGTACGCATAAGAAATCGGAAACCTTGTTTCTGCAAGGAGCTTGATGCCTTTTAGCCCTGCTGATAATCCTGAGAGACCCCTGACAATCGAGTCTATGGTGAAAGCCTCCAGAGGAGGTAAGACTAGATTGCTGTCGCTGATTGGCAGAAGTATTTTATACCATTATACGAAAACAGGTTTCTATCTCCACAATAAGCAGAAGAGTCAGCACCTGTAAAGCTGTGCTCCTTTTTTCAACATAGAAGGTTTTATTTAGCTCCTTTCCTTACCCCTTACTTTTGGGCTGTCTACAAAAGCCACTAGGCAAATTATACAGACCATCATTTGAAATATCCTGTTTCTCTTCAGAGGCTTCACCACATACTAGTCATATAGGACTGAGTGAACTGGAAACTCTTATGGATAACGTGGTGGCTGTATGGGGAAAAGAATAGAGAACTCTTCCTTAGTTCATGAGGTAGGGACTGTTTGCCGTTGGGTTGTGAGTTCTCTCTCAGCTGAGAGTGTGGTCTCATCATTTTGGTAAATTCCTCTATGCTGTGACCGTCGCTGCCTGACATCTCCACTCCGCCCTCCTCACCTCCTTGGCGACTCCCTCTTGCTCAAGTGGAAGGTTGGCTGCCACGGCATCATTCTGCCAACTCCTCCCGGCATCCCCAGAGCGGCTCAACGCTGCAATCCGCCATGATTCACAAGAGCCTAAGGGCGCGTGTCCCGACTGAGAATAAAGCAACGTTGGGAAACATTGAAGAAAATCTCCAGAAGGGTTTTAGCCGACCATCAATGTTGCCAGCTGGTGCAGGCTTTTGCTTGATGGGAAAGGAAGACAATGCAATACCCAGTGAAGTTTCTTTAATATGTCAAGACTCACCTATTATCAATGCAGAAGACGACTTTGAGTTCTAAGTCAAAGAAATTCTGAATGTTCGTAAAAGAGGCAATACTTTTGAATATCTTCTAAAGTGGGAAGGGTTCAGCCCAGAAGTAAACTCTTGGGAGCCTCAGACCAATATTCGGGACAAAGAGATGCTTCGTCAGTTCCACCTCGCGCATCCTTCAAAACCTAAGCCTGGTACCTGAAGAGGAAATCGCCCTTTGAAGGGGGGTACTGTTGCGACCGTCGCTGCCCAACGTCTCCACTCCACCCTCCTCACCTCCTTGGCGACTCCCTCTTGCTCAAGTGGAAAGTTGGCTGCAGTGGCGTCATTCTGCCGACTCCTCCCGGCTTCCCTGGAGCGGCTCAACGCTGCAATCCGCCATGATTCACAAGAGCCTAAGGGCGCGCTCGCTGTGCGGCCCCGACTGATGTACCAGCAGTGGCACGAACCTCAGGGGCGTCCTCCTGAGATGACGTCATCCGTACCGGATATATAAGGTCTCAGAAATCGCTAACTAATCGAGTTAGCAAGGACCAGTTTTGCACTCTCCTAGCTACTCTGCCTCCTCGGATTTACCAGGGGTATCCGCTCCTTGGGGGCCTCGCTCTCTCTTTGTTTTTCAGGTCACAGTCAGGAACCGGCACTCGCTCCTCGAGGGTCCATGTTCCCAGACTGGTTGCTGAATATTTACTCTGCCTGGAAGTCATCGCTGCCTATTACACCAGTGAGTTACCATCTCTCTCTCAGAGCTTTCCCTGGAACCAGGTACTCGCTCCTTCTAGAGACTATTGTGTGAGTGTTACCATCAAGGTTCTGTTCCTGAACTTGGCATACTCTGCCTACTCTCTACATTCAGTTTCTCTACAGCTCAGTTATCCAGGGATCGCTGTTCCAGTGCCTGAGGGATTACAGCCCAGCCGGGCGCTTCCAGCTCACTACTGCCACCTCTGGTGGTTCCATAGACTGTTTAATAAAAGAACTAGTGTGTGTCTGTCTCCTAACTCTGAGCCTGACTGGTGGTCCCTCTCGGGATCTTCCCCCTGGGGCATGGTCATCTGCCACCGGCCCAAGGATCCACCCACAACTACCTCAAACACCAACACTCTAGCAATAAGTTAAAGAGGAGATTTGGTTGTTGCTGATTCACGGTATTGCTGGAGGCACTGACTTACCATGTCTGTGGATATGGGGGTATGAACTTGTAAATATCTCTACTCCTGGGTCTAAAAGCAGACACATTTGGCACTACCACCACAGTTTTTCATACCTAAATTACTTGCTGGGACTTGACCCCTTAGTAGGGATGTGACTCTTGTTTCTGACGATTGAAAATATCGTACGATATTTTCAAAATCGTCAGAAATCGGGGGCTCCCCGAAACCGATAGGAAAACCCCATGAAATTGTTCGTGGGGTTATCTTATCGTTTTGGGAGGAGGGCGGGAAAAACGGCACACTAAAACAACCCCTAAACCTACCCTGACCCTTTAAAACCGCTGCTTTAGCTTCCCCCACCCTCCCGACCCCCCCCAAAAACGTTTTAAAATTACCTGGTGGTCCAGTGGTGGTCCCCGGAGCGATCTCCCGCTCTCGGGCCGTCGGCTGCCACTAATAAAAATGGCGCCGATGGCCCTTTGCCCTTACCATGTGACAGGGTATCCGTGCCATTGGCTGGCCCCTGTCACATGGTAGGAGCACTGGATGGCCAGCGCCATTTTTAAAGATGGCGCCGGCCATCCATTACGCCGGCGTGGCCATCCATTACGGCCGGCGCCATCTTTAAAAATGGCGCGGGCCATCCAGTGCTCCTACCATGTGCTACATAGGAGCAAATATTATTTATTTATTATTTATTTTTGAACTTTTCTATACCGACCTTCATGTTGAAAGTAACATATCAAATCGGTTTACAGTGTAACAACAATATTGCACAAGGCATTACATAAAACAAAATTGCACCAGGCATTACATAGAAACAAGGGGTAACATAGAACTGGGAGAACTGGCGAAGAATTAAAGAATTAGCAACAGATAACGTGAGGGTTAACACATGATAAAGTGAAACGAACAATAGGGGACAGGGATGTCGATTAATATGAATGTACTATATGTACATTCATATTAATATGTAATATGTCTGTGATTTCAGGGGAGCAGAATTTCACCCCCAGAAAGTCCTAGTCAACCTTCCCCGGTAAGGTTTTCCCCTTGAGTGCTCCATTAAACCTTCTATTTGATTAGAACTAAATAAGAACCCAGAAACCCAGGGAAGCATTGGAACTCATCTAGCGACCAACGTTACATTAACTTTTGTTTTGTTTTCTCTATCTTTCCTCTTCCCGATACGTCTCTCTTTCTTTGTTTAAGGACTGATTTACAGTAGCTGGTAAAACTTCAGGAAACATTTGCCTTGCATGAATCTTTGAGTAGGCAATGGTTATAAACTTGCATATTTGCTATAGATGCTTTTTTGTAGTTTTTTTTTTATGGTTCTTAATATGTCCTATAAACCATCAATATTTATTTATCATATCTAATTTATAAACTGCTGCTCCAATAGTTATACAACAATATCTAAACTGAACAAAGAAGGAAAATACAGGCAGCAAAAAATCATAAATAGATAAGCATCAGCTTTCCTATCTCCTCAGGTACAAAGTGAAGTGAATTGAATTGAATTTCAGTTGGGCCATGTCTTTTTTTGCAGACAAATCATACGCACCGCATGCTACAAAATCAATAGAGAAAAGAAAAATAAACTTAATCAGAGAAAACATGAGAAACCCACAAAAACCCCAGAAGTAACTATGATCTGGCAAAGTGCCTGTTTCCAGGGAGAAACAACATCCTGTACCCAGACACACGAATTTGTGTCTCAAAACATCTTGTAATCACAAAAGTAAACTGGATTGCATCTTAATTACTCTCAGAGACATGTCTGATGTGTTTCCACAGCTTCCAGGGACGGGCACCAGTTTTTACAAGTCACAGCATTTATCTTTGCCAATTCGTTGGTCGTGCACTGTAAAGAAACGAACAACGCATTAAGCAATCGAGAGAGCAGGGTGCACCCGAGAACCTGAGGGACAGAGAGAATTTGTTCAGTTTTACTGAGATAGGTAGAGTTTTTGAGTCATCTATTTTTAAAGCCTGCAGTTGTGGTTCACAGGGAAAGTGGGCTTGCATTTTCCAATAACTCTCCTGGTACGCTAATAAGCAAGCACTAGCAGTGTGCTCATTTGAGTCAGCAGGTAAATGTATGAGCGTAGCCAACCCTCAAACCAATTAGGGATAGCTGTTCTCACCTGCAAACATACGTCTCTCGTGTTCTTCACATCGCACTACGTTTTACACTACACACGAGACGTTATTCTCTTGTACACTTACCTAGCAGAGCTCTGCCCCAAGATTCCCCATCAAACGTACAAATAGAGGGAACTCTGTCTTAATATATTGATATTATGGTAGGACTCGGAAGACTTGGCTCCCACATTCATCATCTTGTTTTCTCTGTATGGGTTGAAGGAGAGATATGAGTTATAGATCTGTATATTGATTGAGCAGTGACAGAATGTAGTTGTACTTGCTGGTGCCATAAATAATGATGACAATATTTTTAAAAAAAACCTATAACAAATAAGTTATCAGGGATGCTCAGCAGGATAAATGTCCTGCCGAATATCCTCGAATACAGTTATCCAGGTAAGCCTACCAGGATGACTTTGAAATCTAACCGGCTGGATTTGAAGGGTTCAAAGTTATCTGGGTATGTACAATATATTCAGATGTTTTTTTTTTTATCTTTAACTGGCTACATTCAAAGAATATAGCTGGTTAAGTGTCAATGCTGTATATAAAAAAAAGGGCTGAGCTTCATGCTTGCTGGTTTGACCTCCTTCTCACTCCCATGAAATAAATAATGCTCTTAGTAGTGGAGTGCTCCCAATTTCCCAAAGACCCCAAAATAATGTATAAAGGTTATAGGACCCCCTCAGCCGTCTCTTCTCCAGGCTGAACAGCCCTAACCTCTTTAGGCTTTCCTCATAGGGGAGCTGTTCCATCCCCTTTATCATTTTGGTAGCCCTTCTCTGTACCTTCTCCATCGCAATTATATCTTTTTTGAGATTTGGTGACCAGAATTGTACACAGTATTCAAGGTGGGGTCTCACCATGGAGCGATATAGAGGCATTATGACATTTTCCGTTTTATTCACCATTCCCTTTCTGATAATTCCCAACATTCTGCTTGCTTTTTTATTTATTTATTTTTATTTATTTGTTTTTGTATACTGGCATTCATGTAAAAACATATCACGTCGGTCTCAGGTTAGGCATCGATAACTGTATTTGCATTTTAAAATAAACATTTAAAATCTAGTTACATATTATCCCTTTTGCTTAAAATATCTGCAGCACACTGAGCTGATGTGTTCAATGTATTATCCACTATGATGCCCAGAATCTTTTTCCTCAATGGTAACTCTTAATATGGAACCTAACATTGTGTAACTATAGCAGTGGTTATTTTTCTCTATATGCAACACCTTGCACTACTTATCCACATTAAATTTCATCTGCCATTTAGATGCCCAATCTTCCAGTCTCACAAGTTCCTCCTGCAATTTATCACAATTGGCTTTTGATTTAGCAACTCTGAATAATTTCGAGTCATGTGCAAATATCATCACATTGCAAGCATTAAATAAAAGGCATCTATATAGTAAAAGTGTGATAAGATTATGGTTATAACTTAAAACAGAAATAACTGGAAGAGGCTGGGCAGATGGCCAGATGTTCAGCCCTTGGCATTTTTTCTCAAGCTGCAAAAAAAGATATTTGGGCAAGCTCAGGAAGATATTTGACTCTATCCCAGGGAGGATTACTCCTGTGCACTTCCAAAATTTCCTACATCAAGATAAATGGGCCTAAGTAAAAGCATTTATTTAGCCACATATCTCCTGTGTAAAGGACTTTTATAGATGAGAAAAGCCCAATCATTCAATCTGCTTGGCTGAATGGGGTTTTTCCAGCATTTAAAGTTCTTATTATGGATCAGAGTGTAAGGATTAAATAATGCCTTACATGCTTTGGATCAACCTGTTGATATTATTAGGTTATTCTCAGAAGTGCTATAGTAACATTGATTTTAATCTAGCAGAGTGTTTGTGCTTGATCGCTTTTTCATATTAAACAACGTTGTGTGTTTGAATAGTTTGATCTCATAAATCACATAAAAAAAAACCGAGCCAGTAGTACTTGGGCTCATCAGCAGATGTGTTACACAGCTGCTCCTAAGGTGTCTGAGACAGAATAAAGGCAGAGTTTTGCCCTAACTGTGGTGAGACTGCCCACTTTGCATGAGGGTTGCTGATATCTGTTTTGATGATGGCATAGAAGGTACCTAATGTGTCAGCTGAACCACATTCATGCTTCTAAGGCGAATATCCCTCTTTTACTATGCATGCTCCCATCTATTTAGGCAGTCACAATCGGGCCGAAACAGTACTGTTAGCCCGGGTTTGGCTGCGTGTTTTTGACGCGCTAGCTTTACCCCTTATACAGTAAGGGGCAATAGCGCATCGAAAACGCGCGCCCAACCCCCCCAAAACTAATAGCGCCCGCAACAAGCAAATGCATGTCGATGGCCCTATTAGTTATTCCCACGCGATACAGAAAGCAAAATGTGCAGCCAAGCCGCCCATTTTACTTTCAAAAATTAACGCCTACCCAAAGGCTGGCGTTAATTTCTGCCGGCGCCGGGGAAGTGCACAGAAAGCAGAAAAAAATGCTTTTCTGTGCACCCTCCGACTTAATATCATGGCGATATTAAGTCGGAGGCCCCAAAATTTAAAAAAAATTAAAAATTGGCCCGTGGCCCACGGGTCGGAAGACGGATGCTCAATTATTCTGGCGTCCGTTTTCCGAACCCGTGGCTGTCAGCAGGTTTGAGAACCGACACCGGCAAAATTGAGCGTCGGCTGTCAAACCCGCTGACAGCCGCCGCTCCTGTCAAAAAGGAGGCGCTAGGGACGCGCTAGTGTCCCTAGCGCCTCTTTTTACCACGGGCCTTCATTTAAATACTGGATAACGCCCAGAAGAGTGGCCTGTGCGCGCATTGGGAGAGCGGGCGCTCGCCTCGGAGCGCCGGCTCTCCCGCCGATTTTACTGTATCGGCCTGATCGGTGGGTGAGAATTTGCTATGAATTCTGATGGCAACCGGATAGAAGAGAGTGAAGCTCTGCAACTTTGTTTTTCGGTTTGTCTCAAATATGGTGAAAAGATTTGTCAAACAGCAATTTTACCCTCTTTGCTTTCAATTTGCACTTTGTAAAATTTTTAATGCCATTCGAATTGAGTAAAAGAGAACCTTATTGAAGAGGTTAGTTGACATGATATTTCAGATTTGAAACGAACTAATCATCGCTATGTTTTACAGGCAGTTTGCAGGCATGGCAGTCTTTTTTGGAATGATCTTAAGGCATGTTTTAAAAATGCAGCCCCTACCACATATTGCTGGTGAATCAGGAAGAATCATTTTAGGAGGGTGAAAAGCTGGGTCAGACCTGAGAGTTGTAGAGGTGCGGTAGAGAAAGGTGGAATGGGCTGGGGATTTTGAATCTGGGTGCTCTGCAATGAGGTCTGCTTGCTACAGTAGTATTGGATGACTGGTACAAATGACAGGAGAAGCAATTCAAGAATTGATCCATGATGTTTTCTTAGTCCTACAGATGCTGTTTGCCAAGTAAGTCACTAGTGAGAATTGGTATTGATAAAAATTGTATTCATTTTAAGAGGTTTGTTTTTTTTTCCCTGTCAGTCTCCTTTTCCTTTTGTCTGAAAGGAGAAGGAGGGTCCTGTGAAGTCTTGGTATATCAGATATGACCACCAGAGGGAGCTAGTGCTGTATAGAAAAGATAGGGTATTAGGAACTAGAGAGTTCTACATTAAAAATGGCTGCTTGTGGCATGGAATTGTGATTTACAGTGAGATACTGTAAAATGTTAGAAGCTGTTGTTAAAATCAAAATTACTATGTATATAGATAAGCATGGTTTAATGGGGAAGAGCCAGCATAGATTTAGCACAAGGAAAATGAAGGTGTAAATAAACATGTGGATTAAGTTATATTATATTATGTCAAGTTATAAAGCGAACCAGTTGATATAGTGTATGTGGATTTTCAGAAGGCTTTTGCTAAAAGTCGCTCATGAGACTTTTATCTTTGTTGTCTCTTGAGAAAATTAAAAAGTGATAGGATAGGAGGCAATGACCTGTTGCGGATTGGTAACTGGTCAACAGACAGGAAACCGAGGGTAGGAGCGAATGGTCCATTTTCCCAGTGGAGAGATGTAAACAGGGATCTGTTCTGGGGCCAATGTTGTTTAACTTATACATTCAAGATTGGGAAAAGAGAGCAATGAGTGAAGTGATTCGATTTGCAGATGACACACAAATATTTAAAGTAGTTAAAGCACAAGGAGGCTTTGAGAAATTGCAGGGGGATGTTGTGAGTCTGGGAAATTTGGCATCTAAATAGCAGATGAAATTTAATGTGGACACATGCAAAGTGATTCATATAGGGGAAAAATAATCCTATCAAGTGAATTTTCAAAGGGGTTCAAAATGTAAAAATAGTATATACGTCAATAAATAGTATGTACGTATGCTATTTTATGTCATATGTGCTTATTTTCATTTCACACAAATATTTTACTGAGGCAAAAAGGGCTGGTTTGAGGGCGTTCTGGGGCGGGGTGTAGAAGTAAACAGGGCAGTTATTTTGGAAGAGGTATACACGTAGACATTATCAAACTTATCCAAACACGTTTACAGCTGCTAATTGGCTAATGCATGTAATCACTGGGATGGGAGGTGTGGGTGAACTGGTGGGGGTCCAGGGCAAAGTGCAGGAGGGTCTAGTTCAGCTGTAGAAGGATTGGGTAACCTGGTGATTCCAAGGACTCACCCCTACTTTATAAAATACCTCCTCTGCGTTCGATTCTGGGTGTTTATTTGCGCAGTGTCACATTTATTTTGCACAGAAAACATGCACGTCTACGTTTATAAAGAAAGTAAGCATTTTCCTGCACCGGAAATAGTTCCACGCACCTTCCTAGCAGAAATGCACAGCTCTCGCCTCACAGTTTATATAAAATGCTAGCAGCAATCTCCGTAGGCCCATGCTGTCCCCCAAACAGGATTGAAAGTTGGGCTATGGATGAGCCCAATTTTACAACACAGCACTTTCAAAGTGGACTTATTACACACCAAAACCTTGTGCGGCAGACTTGCACAGATTTATACGCCCATGGGAGCAGATGTAAAGATTCAGGGTCGCATTCGCATGCCTACTTTCAATTTTAGAAAGTAGGCGCTTAACTGGTTTCCCTGCCCCCAAATCTGCTCCCAATCGTGCCTCTTTCAGGTAAACGCAAAAGTACGCATTCAGTTGTTTCTGTATATACTTTTATGTTCTCAACCCCCGGGGATAATTTGCAAAAAAGCCTTTTACGTGCAAATATGCTTTTGAAAATTCACTCCTACGTATGTAATGTTGATTTCCACATTAGGAGTTACTGCTAAGGAAAAGGACCTTGCATTTGTTATGAACAAGATGCTGAAATATTCAGTGCAGTGTGTGGTGGAGGTCAAAAGCGAAATTATTTGGGAAGGAACGGAGAATTAATTGGAAAACATTATAAAGCCTTTGTAGAAATCCACAGTGCAACCCCATCTTAAGTATTCGGTGCAGTTTTTGTTGTACCATTTCTCAAAAGAAATAGTGGGGCCAGTTTCCAAGGACAGGGACTTTTAAACGGGTGTGTGTGGGTGCCCATGTGTGCGCGTTTGCCAGCTCGCACCAAGGGACAGGGCCATTTTATGACATGTGCACATGGTATGAAATAGCCCGAATGTATGCACATATGTGCACAATTTTATGTAGGTGCGCAACTATGCGTGCAAATGCCACTTCTGCTGTGTCAGTAGGGAGATTTTAGAAGACAAGCGAGCCGATGCACTCACCTGTTTGTACAATTCGTTCCCAGTTTGCCCAGGTAAGGAATAGGACTGCCTAATCCCCCCCCTAGTTAAATAGCCTCCCTTTTATCCTGTTAACTCTGACCTTTAAAACCCCGCTCACTTCTTTACTTACACGCCATGCATAGCAGAAGTAAAGTTACGTGACAGGGGACGCCGGTGCGCATAAGTATTTATGCGTCGGTTTCACTGAGAAATCCAGGAACGCCCATGCCCTGGATCTATTCTCTTCTCTTGTGTGCATAGTTGGAGATGTGCATGTAAGCGGGTGCCTTTTAAAATCCACATGGTGCACATCTCCCAGTTGTAGCGTGCACTGGCTTTTAAAAATTCACCATAAAGAGTTTAGGCTCTTATTTTTTTTGGAGTTAGGCTTCTAAATTAAGCCTTTTGAAATTTACTAGGGCTGAGGTCCTCAATTTAGCCTCCTAGATTCCCTAGAACCCTAAATTTAGGCGCCTAAGAAGAGGATGGCTATAGGGGTGGAGCTAGGGCAGGGAAACATATTTGGAATGCTTAGCAATGATTTTCAGAATTAGGCACCTAATTTAGGGGAGGTCATTCATCAAATCGCGTGTGGGCATGAAGCCTGTGATAACGCCATAATGCATGCGATAAATAACGCATCTCGTATGAAAATTCTAAAAATGTAGTCAAAAGGGAGGGGTTTATGAAAATGAGGGGTGTTTAACGTTGCGTGCGATAGCGTAACGCATGGTATCACAGGATTTAAAAGGGTGGTGTTGTGCCCGCGATAGCTGTGCATTATGGCGAAATGGGATTTGCGATAAATATCGTAAATACCGTTTCAGAGAGAGAGAGAGTGAGAGAGAGACTCTAGGGAGGCACACATATAAGTAAACTATTTATACCACTGTAAGAGGGGGCCATTCTGAATTTGGGGTGAGTTTTGGTGGTGGCCTAGATTTGGGGGGGCAGTTTTACATGCATGGTCAGAGGTATGAACAGCACAGTAGACATCGGTGATGATTTTAGGTGATTTGGAGTGATGACAGGTACACAAAGACGAGATTTGTACATTGTACTCTCGACCTAGCTTGAGCTGCTTGTGAATGTCTAGTTTGTTGTTCGTACCTCTGACTGTGCATGTAAAACCGCCCCCCCCCCAGGCCACCACCAAAACTTCACCCCGAGTTACAAGTTGCCTATCTTGCAGTGGTATAAATAGTTTACTTATATAAGAGCTTTATAAAGTCTCTCTCTCTCTGCCCCCCCCCCCCTATGTAATGTGGTAAAATCACATGTGTTGTGGTATTTGGAAAATGACCCTACCCATGCCCCTTTTTTTTCACGGGTGCTACTCTTACAAAATTTATAGTAAAACGATGTATCCTAAATCTAGGCAAATAAATGGCAGACCTATATTTAGGGGCTTAACTTTTATGTGAAGGGCAACAAAAAATGATAAAGGTGATGGAACAGTTCTGTTTGAAAAAAAGGATAAACAGGTTAAGGATTTAAGAGGTGACTGAAAGGGGATATGATAGAATAATTTATAAAGTCATGAGCTGTGCGGAACATGTTAATAGGAAATGGTTATTTATCCTTTCAAATGGGGCTAGGACTGGGGGTGGGGGGTCGGGGGGGGAGCACATCATGAAACCAACTGATCTGGTAGCGTATTGAAAACAAATTTAAGAAAGTAATTTTTTTTTTAGTGCCATGGAATTTATTGCCGGAGGATGTGAGCAAAGCAAATAGTTTAGCTGGGTTCATAAAAGGTCTGCGAAAGCTCATTAAAAATGATTAGCCTGGTAGACTTCTCAACTCTAGGTGTGAGTGATATGGGATCGATCTTCCCACTGGGATCTGCTGGATACTGCCAAGTGACCCGAACTGGCCACAGTTGGAGACAGGATGCCGGACTCGATGAGCTATTGATCTGATCCAGCATGGTGCGTCTTATATTCTTGTGTAGCGTTCAACCTAATGTCGTCAGTGCAATGCCCAAGTCCCACACACTTATCCAGATGTGTTTATTAATGTGGTATAAGGACAGCTGCAAAGGAGTCCGGAATTATGAAAGGGTTTTGAAATAGTCATTGTATTGGTTTTTTTTGTTGTTTTTTTTTAATTTTAACACTTTTCTGCCAAATATTCTTCTATGAATATGACCCCCCTCACACACACAAAAGACGAATCCAAAGCCTGAATACCTCTTGCTATTAACTCACTCTGTTTTCTTCGATGCCAAAACATTTCCCAAATATTAGTTATAGTCCACAAACACCTCCACAGGATTTTGACTTTTAAAACAGGTTAACGGGGACGTTTTCCTTAGATCCTGTGTACTTAAATGTCATCTTTGCAAGAAAATACTGTGGGTTATTGATATAAAAATGTTCACATTTTTAAATTCCTGGACACAAATTAATTTTTGCAAGCATCCCTCCTCCCTGCCCCTCAAATGTTCCTAGGTATTAACAGCGATGCAGAGATACCTTCGCTGACTGAGCCAGTTCCAGCAGCCTCCTTTAATGGAGTGAGCAGATTGCAGTCAGAATGTGATGCTGCTCAGTGATTTTAATGACTTCATGAAGATAAATGTTTCCCTTCCCAGGCCCCTTCTTGTCAGAATACATTTAATACTGCCATTCCTTTGAGAACTAAATTCCTGTAGCACTTTGCATCATATTAACATGTTTTTCTCACCACATGAAATTGCACTTCAAGCAAGAAATAATAATGTTTCTGCATCCCCTTGTACATTTTTATTACTTCCAATGAATAGGAGTAAATTAACTATTATGCCTAACATTATTCACAGGGACAAATTTCCAACTCATTCTACGGAGGACAATAAGTAACTGCGTGAATCAGATGCCTTTAATTTCACATGTGGATTATCAAAGGTTCCTGTAAACAGTTGAAAACAAAGTGAATTCTTATGTATGCAAACTGCAAGCATGCAACAATAGTTTAATACATCCTCCAGTCCACTAATTCACAATATTTTGTCAGAAATCTGTAAATCGGATCACTTGTATCCTGTTTCTTTTTTAGCCAAGGATGGAGGGGAGGACGGGTACAACCTATCAATGCATTATGTCCAAGGTATGTATAAAATCTATCACTTAAGATTGTCATATGGGAGATATGTGGCCATTAACATTTTAGCAATCAGATTTCTGTACATTCCTCCTTTTGCCAGCATATCACTCGGAGTAGTTTTCAAATGGGAACTCTCTTTGGGGGCCTATGTACCAAGAGGTCAGTGGTCAAAGGGTTTAGGTGCCATGAGAGTCTAAATTAGCCTCTTTGGAAACTGTGTCTGAGCGCTAAAATTTAGGGGCCTAAAAAATCTGCATGGTTAAAGTGGTGGTTAGGGTGTAGGCACTTACACTGATTTTCAGCCCTAACATTTACTAAGCATTTTTTTTCTATACAGAATGGAAGAAAAGCTTTAGTAAATCAGGCCTAAAATGTAAGACTGATGTGCTAAGTGGCAAAATTGCTTTGCCAAATAGTTTTTCACGTTAAAAATGTTGCAAAATGCCCACAAACATGTAAACATTCTAGTATGGGTCGTTTTGCATGAAATTATTCATGAAAAAACACCTTTGGCAAAAATAGTTTGCAAAGATTCTTTGCATTTATCAGCATTCATGCAGAGTCCAGAAGCTTAATCAAATAGCAAATTAATGAGCTCTTGTGATGCAAAAACATGCAAATCAGCTCATGAAATCGCTATTAGTGAAATCAGGCATGCAAAAAAGGCTTCATGGGCCCATTCTTTACAACCCCTCCCAAAAACCTACAAAATATGTGGTTATTGTCTTGGCTAGATCTGGCCATGGTGGTTTGATTGAACTACCATGGGCATTTAAAGGAGCCTCACAGCCCATGCATAGTCCCACACCCCCTTATGTGTCATTAAAAGTACCTGGTGGCCTACTGACCACCTCCCACTTGCATCTCTGAGCTCCCTGCAGGCCAAAAAAGTGAACAATTTAACCCCATATGAAGCTCTGTCGTCTTGCTGGCCTGTCCCCACTCCCCCATACAAAAAATAAATAAGACATACATTTTCAATTTAGCATGTAAAGTCCTCTTCTTCACATAGTTTAACCTCCTTGCTGAAAATCTGTATAAGAGTAAGCTTGGCACATGGGGCTATTATCAGTGCTGAAGGCAGAAGTGTGAGAGAATCTGCAACCCAGGAAAGGAGATAAAAGAAGAGATTTTCAGGTGAGGAACCAAAAGCATGCACCAAGGAGGAGAACTGGCATTCAGAAGGTGCCTCAGCCAGCCCCGATACTATTCCATTGACAGAAATATGCTAGCTCTGACTCAGAAGAACATTGACATTTCATCATTTCCCACTCTAAGATCACTCTATACTGTTGGGGCAATAGTGGCACCTTAGCAACTATTCATGCTAACATATCAGATTTGTAGTTGTCTTTGTATGGAATAACCATAGCAGTGACCAATAACCATTGCCATATACCACCAAAGCAACTTCAGGAAACTCACAACAGCATTGTATGCCCATCCTGGATGCTACTCTTTCTCCTTCCATGGCATTCACTCCTTCCATGCCACACATGAACGATCATTTTTATTTATTTATTTATTTATTTATTTTAAAGTTCTCGTATTCTGCACACATACCAAGTGTTCTAGGTTGAGTACAGGATTAACATATATAAATTGATAATGGCACAATAAAAAACAGGTATATAAATTAATAATAAAACAATATGTATATTAATCGTAAAACAATAACCATTTCAGAAGGCCATCAACCAAACATGGGAAATGCTGAAGAGAGGTGTCCAACTTTTAGTGGGAAGAGGCTGCCTCACAACCATCCTTCCTATTTCTCAATTGTTCCATCTAGTTTGAAACAATCAGTCATTAGGCCTCTATTTAAAAAAACCTGCTTTGGATTCTTCATTGCCTACAAATTACAGACCCATCTCTTCTTTACCATTTCTTACCAAGTTTTTAGAGAGCATAGTTTTGAAGCAACTTTCTGCTTTTGTTGAGGGACATCAGATCCTTGACCCTTTGCAGTTTGGCTTTAGAAAATCTCTTAATACTGAGATTTTACTGGTCTCTCTTCTAGATGTCATCAGACATGAGCTTGATAATGGTCATTCTTATGATTTGATTATGTTAGATATCTCCTTTGCCTTTGATACAATTGATCATAGTGGACTGTCTGCTTCTTCGTCTTAAAGAATGTGGAATATCCAGACAAGTATTAGCCTGGTTTCACATCCTGCCTGTCTAACCAATTTTCTCAGATTAAAATAGGTAGTCGGAGCTCTACTTGGTTTGTTAACAGTACCGGAATTCTTTGCTATTCAACATCAATTTAGCTGCTATTTGTAAAATTTTGTCGTGCCTATCTGATGGGTATAGAATTTATGCTGATGATATTCAGTTTTTCGTCAAGATGAGCTCTACCTGGTCTAAGACTATTAGCGGAATTGGAATTTGTCAGCCTTAAAACAGTGGTTGCAACATAATAACATTTCTTTAAACTTTTCCGAAACAGAGTTTTTGATCATCAAACATTCCAATAGTATTACTGCTCCTGATAACATAGTCTTGAACAGCTGTCATTTTCCTATTTCTGCTCACGTTAGAAGCCTTGGTGTATGGCTTGACTCTAATCTATCTTTTCACCTCCATACTAAAACTGATACCAAAAATGCTTTTTTTTAATTGAGGGTCCTTCACGGCCTGAAAAGGCTCCTTGATCCGAATGACTTCGTTGGTAGTTCAGGCATCTGTTACCCATCATTGATTTTTGCAATGCTATATACCTTGGACTGCCTGAACAGATTCTAAAACCTCTTCAACTTCTCAATTCCACAGTGCATTTAATTTGTGGAACAAAACGTACTGATCACATTGCGCCAATTTTATTTTTCCTCCAATGGCTTCCAGTATGTTTCAAAGATACTTCTTATGACTCATAAATTGCTTAGTACCTCTTCTTTTCCTTGGGTTAACTCACTGCTATGTATCTATCTACCTAGGATCTCAGGAGAGGGGCCTTCTTGACGTGCCCTTAATAAAAACAGCCGGATTATCATCTACAAGAGACTGTGCATTTTCGGTGGCTGCTCCTAGAGTATGTCGTTGAGACTTGAGGAATGCCTAAAAAAAATGCAAAGCAGCTTTAAGGCATCGTCCTGTTCAGGCAAGTGTTTAACTAATGTATATATTGTAAACCGGCATGATGTGCTTCACGAATGTCGGTAAATAAAAGTTAATAAATAAATAAATAAATAAATAAATATTTGGTAGCTCTTCCTGTATTATGTGGTTTATTCCTGTGTTATGATGACTCATGTTTAAAATCCAGTAACAGTTCCACAGACTTTCCTGATTCAGCAAGCATTTATTTTGATGTATGTTGTCTTTATTGTGTTCTTGGAATTTTTGATTGTGGAATGACATCATGTTATTTATTATTTTAAATCATTATGGCGGTCATTTTTCAAAATGCGATGGGCCATTATCGAGTGCATTAGGGCATTGTGTGTGTTAAGGCCTTATCGCAGTGATATACTTTAAATATGGGAAAGGGGAGGGGTTTGGGTGGGCTTTAAAAAATTTGAGGGCCGGTTGCGCTGCGGGTGATAATGTTTTACACGTTATCACCAGCAGTAGAACTGGAAATAGCTACACCTTCTTCATGGGTGCGATATTGTAAGCCATGGCTGTCACCGTGGCGGGCGAAAATGCACTGCCGTGATGCGGTAGGGAGCACACTATCGCCCCCTGCCCCTTTTCTAGCCATGGCTCTTCATTCCGCTGTATTTATAGCCAGATTTTAAAATCCACGCGCGCTTATACTGGTGAATTTTTGAATATTATGTGTGGCGACACAATCGGGCCTCCCCCAGTTCCCTCCCAGTCCGCGCCAATTAAGGGACTGGGAGGGAACTTCCCTATCCTCCTGCCTAACCTTCCTTCCCTTTCCCCTTTCCCCTTTCCCCCTCTCCACCCCGACCCCTAACCCCTACCTATCTACCCAAAATTCTTTTTATCTTACCACTTACTGCTTCTCCGGAGCAGAGGTAGTTTCCATGTACTGACCGGCTGCCAGCACGCACTTCCCCAGGACAGAGGCTAATGGCCTCTGTCCTGGGGAAGTCCTGACCGTCCTCCATCCTGCCCCATTCCGCCCCTTTGGAGAGGCTCGGCACTTCTGGGCCTGTTCTAAAATGCATGCAGCGAACGCAAGGCCCGGCCACGCGCGTAACCCGTTCTTCACCCGCGCGGGTCTTTGGATATTTGTGCTTTATTCTTGACACCTGAATCAAGGTATGAGAAATGGGACTTTGAATTATATCATCTAGAGACTAATTCGGATATCATGTCCATCAGGGAGGAAGTTCCAAAGCTGTCCCTGAAATTGGGAGGTGATATGGAAACAAAAGATCAGGTTTAAACATTAGTACAGAGTCATATATTTATTGGATTATGTAATGGACTGTATTGAACCAGGATTTGTAAAATGTTATTCACTTCACTTTAAGTCAACTATCAGTAAAGTTATGTTGAAAGCACATTCATCATTCATATTACTGTATAGCTTAATGTCTGTTAAAATAAGGCTCAGGCCTTAGAGAATAATCCCCCCTCCCCCCAGCACAGCACCAGGGAGAGTAGTGGGCTTATGAAAGGTATAGGATGTATGAATACCCTAAGCCCTTAGAATTGGTTAGGCCTTGCACTTCTTGGTGAGGGTCTCAGCCCAGGGGTTAGAATTACAATCCTGCACCGTATACATTGTGCAATGTACAGCAGTGATGAAAAACAGTTGTCATTGGTAAACATTTGAAGTGAAAATATATTTTCTTTTCTAATTGTGACATTTTTTTGGAAGTGCTCTCTCGCTTACTCCTCCCCCTATCTTGCCATCTCCTCTGTTTCTCCCCATCCTTTATACCACACCTCCCACAACATCTCCTGCTACATCTCTTCTACATCTCTTCTAGCAGTATTCCCCAAGGCATCCTGTTAGCTGAGCTCTTAAAATAGCAATGGTGCTAAAAAACGTTAACACCTGATCCCAGAGAAGTTGTTAAATTTTAGGCTTTAGTGAGTGTGTGTGGAATATTGCATGGAGGAGAGCCCACCATGCTATTTAGCACACACCTTCTAAAGTCTAATATGTATCCAACATCCCTTCAATTACATGCACGTACATGCTGAGCTTTAGTGCATAGGCCCCTATACACAGTATTTTCTCACAAACAGCTCAGAAAGTTATTGTTTAGATCTTGGGAGAAATAATTAGTTGAATTGCAGTAGTTGAGTAGTTGCGTCTCCATGTCTTCTGTACATGTTTCTCTGGCTTCCACATTTGGTTTCTGAGCAATATGTGCTGTCCTTACCTAAATTGCCTCTAGAAATACAAGAGAGCTATAAGTGTTCTACATCATATTCATTAGCTGGCAAAATTTAATTCCATCACTACCACTTGGATAAGAAAGTGTATTAGGTACCTTTACAGCCTTGCACACATGGCACCCCTTCATACACACATACACACTCCCACACTCTTTATAGACACACACAATTAAATTATAACAAATTTTACATGAAAAAGAACATTCAAAGGTACAGTCTGCTGAGGCAAAAATATCCCTTACAAAATGCATATTATATTTACATGCAGTGCTGTGGTGCCAACCGGAGAATTCTGCAAAAAAGACACTTGGAGCTCCTATGGAATTGGATTTTTTGTAGTGCGTGCTGGGTGTGGGCTTGGCCCTCAAAAAGCCATGAATAAACAGAATTACCATTACAGTATAGTAAACCTCCCAAACCAAAACAACCTTAACAACCTTATCTATAAAAAGGCAACACTGCACATATAACACCAGGCCCTAGGACACCAATAAAACTCTTATTAGGAAACCAGGCTGCTATAGATCCCTAGACAGAAATTACATGCCAGCAAAATACCTCACCTCGGTCACATATGCAGAACACTGAGAGACCCTGACCATATACAGAATAAAGAGATTAGAAAATATAAACAGAAACGTGATGAGAGAACCTGAACTGGAATCCACAACAAGCCAGCCTCTGTATGCAGAGCAACAATGGAAAAAGAGAAACATTACCATTCTTCATAAAACATTCAATAAAATTATGAAATATAAAACATTCATAATAATAAAATCATATCCATAAAAATAATATTTCAAACCAGTTAATGAATAGAATATTGAAAATTTCCCAAACACCAATAAAATATTTAAAAAATCATATTTAAAAATAAAACATTCAAATTAAAAATGTTCTATTCCTCCCCCCAAAAAAAATATTTCAAAAGAGTAGAATCATCAGATTACACCTAATAATTAAAACTAATAAGAATTTAAAAATCTGCTCTCCATACCTAGGATCTGATTTCCAGTCACCCTGAAACTGTCATGGATTGGGGGAGATAGGGCTGTAATAATTTTATCTTCTCTCTGACACACATGCACAATAACACATTCATTTACTCACACACTCCCTCTCTCTAACATATGTGGAGCTGATGCAATACGGTGCGCTGAGCCGAGTGCACTGTTAACCTGCAGTTGGAAGAGGGTAGAATAGGTGCTAATCAATCCGCTAATGCAATAAGGGGATTAGCGCATATTCAACGCACATCCAACGCGGAGTGAATGAGGCTATTAGGCAAAAAAAAAAATGTGTGTGTCTATTAATGTCTGCCTGGAGCAGGCATTAATAGCTGTGCGCATAAAAAAAAGTACAGAAAAGCAGAAAAAAACCGCTTTTCTATACTGCCTCCTTCTTAATATCGTTGTGATATTAAGTAGGATGAAAAATAAAAGAAATAAAAGTAAAACGAAAACCGACACGGAGTTTGGCGTATGGCGGTCACAAAAACCGATTGACTTCGCGTTAGCAAGGAAGAGCTAGGGTCACGCAAGCGACCCTAGCGCCTCCTTGCTAATGCGACCCCCTAATTTTAATATTGCACGGCACCCCCATGGGGGGCACCTGGGGCGCGTTAAGAGAGCAGGCACTGACTGTTCAGCGCCCGCTTTCTACACGACTTTATTGTATCGGCCCCTACAGATTGCCTCTCCCTCACTCTCACAGGATACATTATGTGTGTGTGTGTGCGTGCCTGTGAGAGCCTTTATGTAACACATAGGCTGTCATAGGCACACAACATACACAAACACAAGCTCTCACACAGATACATTCACAGGAACACAGGTTCACACACAGACACACACAGAAGCTCCCTCACAGGCACACACACAGACACACACAGAAGCTCGCTCACAGGCACACACAGACACACAGACACAGGCTCACACACAGACACACGCACACACATAGGATCTCACACAGACATACAGACATGCACACACAAACAGGCTCTCAGACACACACACATGCTCTTACTCATTCACACATACATACAAGCTCACACACATGGTCTCCTGTTATCATTGGGCTGTGGTGGAATGAGCTCCACCATGGTCCCATGGACCTCCTGTCCTGTTGCCTTTAGGCCGTGGCGGGATGAGCTCCACCACAGCCCCACGGGCCTCCTGCTATCTTTGGGCCGTATGGCCCACCGATCTTCCTGCTTGGTGGGGGAGGGAGGGAGCAGAAGCTCTGCGTGGGCGTGTGCACACGCATGCCCATACACGGAAGATGGGCCTCTCCTTCGCTTGCCGGCGCTCTTTCTTCTTCGGCTGCCGGCTGGTTAGGCTCCGCTGGCAGCCTGTAGTCTTGCCTGCTGCCACCTCTCAGATGTGCCGCCCTGTGCAAATGCATGGTATGCACACCCGGTCGTGCCGGGCCTGGCATCGATCACCTATCATTGCTCTCAGTAAATAAGTGGTGTCCATGGTTGATGGCAGGATATTTTTAAGTCAAGAGAAATCATATCAAATTCATGACCATGCCACTACTGACTTGAGGAACACATCTATCTTGCTTCTTCATCCAGTTCCTCCCAGGCTCTGCCCATGCCAAGCTGAATAATTAACAGTTGCAGGGAATGTGGCATCAGTTGTAGGATCTGAAAATTTGCAAGCGTTTTCTTGCAGAAAATGATGGAGTATGAATATAACTTCTTGCTTGCCACCATACAAGTTAGACTACTTTAAGCAGCATTGGGGAACCCCAGCATCACACAATGACTACTTTGGGCAGTTATTTTGACCTCTGGGAGCTATTTGCTGGCCGATGCAGCGGCACAGTGGCAGTGCCGTGTGCTTCCATAGGGGAAACCCGGGTTCAGTTCCTGAGTCTGGTTTCAGCTCCTGAGGTTGACTGAATCTCGAGATGCTGTGGAAACAGCATTCAAAGCCCATAGGGGGAGGAGGGGGGGGGGTGTCTCAATCATGGGACAGCAGTGTCATCTGGTGCCATGCTAGTTTCTGGAAGGAGCTGCAGTGGGTGGCTCCTGGCGGAGAACTGTTGCTGTGATGGCAGGGCTAGGTAAAGGGAGTGAGGTTATACGTGGGAAAAACTTTAGGTAGCTGTGAATGAATGCTCAAAGGTCGGATTTGATTGACCTGGAAACTTCATCCTCTCCTCCAAAATAAAATCTGTTTTCTAACATACTTTGTATAATTGTTCTTTGCCTATAAAAATAAATGTGCCATATTTAATCTTTACCTCCATTTCCCCCAATATCTTTTGTCTGGAATTTTTTTTTTATCCTCCACTAAGACCTCATTTATTAGGCAACTCTTTATCTCGTTCTCTGTCATCCCATGGGGTTTCACCACCCTTTGGCTCTCCCATATATAGGAAAACTGCTGCTTAGGTGGTAAAATGAAACTGCAGTGCAAGCGATATTTCCGTAATTACTTCACTGTTGCTTAAACAGCCCACTAATTTTGGAGCACAGGGGCCTGCTATTTCAGTGTTACTGCATGCACAGCATTTATCCATGCCTTGTTGGGGCAGGGGCACAGAACGACTCGGGTCTTTGGACAACGCATCGCCTTTTGCTTGGGGAGCAGGTCTTAGGCAGTGTTCGGCCATCAGTGCATAGGTCCCTGTATTATGGGGGGGGGGGGGGGGCAGGGGATCACTTTCACACATTTGAACTGGGCGACAATTGCATGGACCTTCGCATATAAAGTATGCGTGCGTCTGTGAAAGTCTCAGCAAGGGGAACGGAGAGATTAGAGACGAGCCACGAATGGTTCAGATTTGTTGAAGTCTAGTTATAAATGAATCAGGTTTTTCCAATAGGACTCGTGACTTCTCCTGGATCAATTTATTACTCATTACTCCTGACACTGGTTTTAGATGGGACTTCAGATTTGACCCAAATTGGTTTATCTATCCTAGAGGTTATACCTCTGAATTACCTTTATGTTTATGATCTTAAAATGTTAATATATATTTCTCTCTCTCTCTCTCTCTCTCTCTATATATATATATACTTTTTTTTTAACAACATTAAGGCAAGAAGGAGTTCACTGTTGACTCACTTCCTGTCCTGGGCACGTCCTAATTCTGTGAGGAAGCTGGTTGGAATGGAATCATGTTAACCAGGATTCAAACTCAGGCCACAAAACTCATTTTGACTTGGATAAGTTGGATGTAAACTCTGATCTGAGAAATGACAAGCTAGCACTTTATTCATTTAAGCTCCTTGATCCCTCTTCATCGCTGCCTTGAATGCCAAAGCAGCTGCCGGGGTTAGCGGCGTTTGGCAGTGGGTGTACGGCTTTGAGACCTGTAGTTAATCAGTCCCTGCTCTCATCACTGTGAGTCCCTGCTGCCGATGCAATTATTAGAAACAAGAAATGCAATTTTAGCAGCTGCAAGCACAACTGCTTTGTTCATTATGAGCTCCTTGATGAATTTGATTTTTTTTTATCTCAGAGGTAATATTTCACAGTGTTGCTGTCCTAAAAAGATTTGTATTTTGTAACGCCGAGAAAACTCAGACGGTATATTTCAACTTTTGTATTCAATTGTGATTGAGCCGTGATCCATAATTGTCAGTACGTTTATTGGGTATCAATGCCTTGTCTGGAGATGTTCCTTTAACATAGACAAGGCATTAAGTGACAGTAAACACCTCGTCTAGAGAAACAAGCTCCTGGAGGAAACGTCCATAAACCATTATTAAGGTGGAGTTGCAGAAATCCCCTGCTTATCCCTGGGGTAAGAAGCATGGAATCTGTCCTGCCAGGTACTGGTGACCTGGGTTGGCCACTGTTGGACACAGGATACTGGGCTTGATGGACCCTTGGGACTGACCCAGTATGGCTTATGTTCTTGTGTTCTTACAATAAACTAAAATTTGTTAGCAAAAGAGGGTATTAAGGTCCAATGAAGTTCATTTCTGTTGGTGCGAGGGGGGTGAGAGTTAAGTCCTGTTCCAGTCAGTCAGATTTCTGGGAATCAACGAGAACAAACAGTCCGATGGCAGCGTCATTCACCTCCTGGTCAGTGTCCCTGCTAACATAGTACAAATTATTCTGCACTGAAATGATAATGACATCACATTTTTAGAAACCTCATAATCATTTTTTTTTTCTTGCATGTCCAATAACCTGTGAGATTTTCTTTTTTATATGACCGTTAAAACTGGAATTACGGACTCCTTCCTCAGACCGCCCAGAAGACTTCTAGTTTAGTTTTCGGCTTCAGCTCTGCTTTCTTCTCTAGCAACGGGCGCCTCTGTGACAGTGCCAGAGCACCAACCATCACCACAGTGATTCCAGTTGTACCGATTTGCATATTTGCATGACAAACAGCTCATAAAACCATTACAATGCGGAAAGAGAGAAAAAAAAAAAAAACCATGCTGGCATTTGTTAATATTGTAAGCACCATTTGTAAGCAAATGATAAGCTTTTATTGATATCCCTACTGCATGTACCCTACAGAACAGTGAACTGGATAATGTTAACATCTGTCAGTGTAATACAAACAGAAATGTGATAGACTTCTGTTAATACAGGAATTATGGAACAGCAAAAGGTGTAATAAATGGCATCACATAATGGGTTTATATACCGCAAAGTGTTTCACTTGATAATATACTCGTTTAGAATATAATACTTTCTGTAAAAATTATTAACATTTTTAAGGAAAACGCTTCCTGAGTATAAATATTAAAAGATTGTGGGGGGTGGGGAGGGGGGGGAAATCATGACCTTGCTCATGCTTTCATTATGTCAGGATAAAAAAAAAAACAAAAAACCCCAAACATACAAACCCCAAAACAAAAAAAAGAAACAACCCGATCGGTAAAAGGACAGAGTTGTCGTGGGACCAGGATGCAGCTACAGCTCGCTGTTTCCATGGCAACAAATCAATTCCCCCCCCCCCCCGCGTTCCCTCCGACTGCAGCCTTCTGCCTCCAAACCCATGGCCTTAGCGCTGAATAATTATAGAAAGCCCCCGCCCTACCCCCAACCTATAAATGCTGCATACGGAGAGAGAGAGAAACAAAACCAATTTGGGAAGCAGCGACTTATTTTCCAAACGGCAATTCCTCCCCTCGCTGAAGATGCTTTTGCAGCGTTAGGTTGTTGTGATGACAAGGGGGGGGGGGGGGGGGGTGTGTCTCGTGTGCGGATTTGGTTTTACGGAGGCAAATGGTGAATTTCGTTTTGGGTCAGGCGTGACCTCCCCAGGAGTAAACGACGACCCGTGCTATCCCGGGAGACGGACAGGATTGCTGTTTCTCTATAGTTGTGCGATAGAAATGAGTGTGCGTGTGCGCGTGTGCGTGTGCGTGTGGGGGGTGTTATTCCGAGACTTTGGGTCCCGCACACTACCACACTTCGCCTGGTGCGATTCTGTTTCTTCCGTTCCCCCCCCCCCCCCCCCCCCCATAACCCGTAAGCTTCCCGGGTTCCCAGATGTCCGTGCTTCGGCGCTGAAGAATTCCTCGTCCCTCGGAACGGAGCGACGGCGGCGGAGAGAAACGAGACGGGTGGCGGGGGGGGGGGGGACGAGGAGGGTGAACCGGCGGCCCCGTGCGGTTTTCGGCGTTCCTGCCGTGGAGCCTCCCGAGCCGCCTTTCCCCAGCGCTTCCTTCCCCGCTTATGGTTGGTGATTAGAGGGAGGTGAACCAAAAAAAAAAAAAAAGAAATAGCTGGAGTTTTCTTTGCAAACGTTCCCTGCGTGTTGGACCTGCGCCGCCTGCTTTTTTTTTTTTCTAAAGTTTCTTTTTCCCTCTCCGTCCCTCTCCCCAGAAGTTTTCCTCCTGTTCCTTTGGACTTACAGCTCATTCGACCCCCCCCACCACCCCACCCCAGCTGGGATCTGGGGTGGGGTGGTGGGGGGGGTCGAACTACCTAAGAGGAGTCTTCCCCCATCTCCTGTCTTCCTCCCACATCCCTAAAGGCCTCCCTGCTAAAATTCACATTTATTTTCAAACCGGGCTTTTGCGCCACGAGCGCTTACTTATGCGCTTGGCATGGAATAAATAGAAAGAAAGAAACTAATAAAGAAATAAACGCGCAAAATGCCCTGAAATGCACGCAAAATGCTGACATTTTGGGGCGGGCGGGGGTTTGTGTGGAGTTTTTTTTTTTTTTCCCCCCCCCACTATCAGGTTTTGCCCTGTATAAATAATAACATTTGATGCAAAGTTTGCTGCGCGTGAAGGTTTGCTCGGATTCTAAACGCATGCGATTCTGTGACGCCGCATCGCGCAGATCCTCTCATTGATGCGGGGTTCAGCGGAACTGAATATATGTTCGGCGGGCTGCCGATCACGAAAATTGCCCCACCACCACCACATTCTTTTCAATGAGATTTGAATTTGAGGCGGTTCATGAATACTTAGTTGATTTGGAGACTCAAAAATGATGTGGTGAAATAAAGCGTGCATTCTCTGTTGTAAAGAAAACTTTTTTGATCTCTGAATTGTGGTAAGACTCATACATTTGTAAAAGCTAATTCAGCTGAACAAATGAATTCTTACTTGCGGTGGTTGGGTATGTATGTGGTATGTATGTGGAAGTCCTTCAGAAAGTGGCTTCAATCCAACATTTTTCAAAAGGAGCTCTTTATCCCAGCCAACTCAAAAAGTGAACTAGGTTAAAATGCTCCCTAAGAACATAAGAACATGCCATACTGGGTCAGACCAAGGGTCCATCAAGCCCAGCATCCTGTTTCCAACAGTGGCCAATCCAGGCCACAAGAACCTGGCAAGTACCCAAACAGTAAGTCTATTCCTTGTTACCGTTGCTAGTAATAGCGGTGGTTATTATCCAAGTCAACTTAATTAATAGCAGGTAATGGACTTCTCCTCCAAGAACTTATCCAATCCTGTAAGCGTGTAGCAATAAAAGCATGCTTAGTAGAAACAAATTGGTTGTTTTCCCCCATTATCAAGGGTGAGTGTTTGAAACTGTGGTCCTTCAGTGCCGCGAGCTGGCCAGATTTTCAAGATATCCTCACTGAATATTCATGAGATGTATTTGCACGCCTCACTTCTTTTGCATGCAAATGCATCTCACACCTATTGAGTCAGATATCCCGAAAGCCTGACCCATAGGCCGGAGTTGCCTAACCCTGATCTAGGGTGTGCTACACCCATTACCTCCACAAGCAGGCCTGAGTTTCAGGATATCCACAATGAATATGCATGAGATAGCCCTGCATGCGCTGCCTCCATTGTATGCAAATCTCTCTCATGCATATTCACTGCGGATATCCTGAAAACCTGGCCTGTTTGTGGCTCTGGAGGTGACCACCCCCTGAACTAATCCCCAAGCAGGCTCCCTGGAATTTCTAAACAGTACTTATGGAAATATATATTTTATTTAGACATGGCCGTGTTGTAGAGGATTCATCTGATTCTTAATTTGGAGATGCGTAAAGTAAACTGGCATTCACGGCTTCTGGGGTCATTCTAAAGCATGAAAAACGTGTAAAGGACAAAATTTTGCCTAATTATGCTTTCATAATTAAAAAAAAAAAAAATTTAATGCCATGTTCAACTCGAGATGCAACAAGATGAAAAAAAAAAAAAAATGATGCGAAGATACAATCTGTGAAAAATATCTTCCCTTTGCCTGGCTGGTATTGTAGGCATTCAAATACTAGAGTTATCTAGCGGTGAAAAAAAAAATATTATATTAGAAAGACACAGTCAAGCTGAACTGGCATCCTTCATAAAATGAATTCATGCTTACAGAGGTAATTTCTTTGTCAGTTCTCACGTTTTATTTATGAAAAGTGCCGAAGTGCTAATGCTTCTGCACTTTTCATAAATAAAACTCAAGAAACAAAGAAGAAAATGACCTCGGCAAGCATGGATTCTTTTTTTTTTTTTTTCAAGTCAATCTCTTTTTCTCTTTTGAGGAAAATTAGGTTATGGGACGGCTTTGAGCTTAGGCTGCTGGCGGTTCTGGCGGAGTCCTGAAGCCGCCCTACAGCCCGGCTGATGGTACAAAGCTGTCGATGGGCTCTGAAAGTGTTCAGTGAGCTGCTCGCGAGTCATTGTATCCGATTATCTTTAGCCAAATTTTCAGCCACCCTTGGCCAGCTAGGTTTGCGGGTGTGCGGAGAACATTTCTTTGACTAGATTAGACCTGCCATTTGTGTTGACCAGAGCTGTCTCCGCTAAATTTAGTCAATTAGGCCTTGACAATTCACCTTTGAGGACTAGTGATGCCCTGGGAATGCTTCCAAAGCTGTCACTTTTTTGGGCATCTAAGTTTGTGTGCCCTGTTAAATGTATTAGAGGTGTGCAGGTTTATTTTTCCCATTATGTTGGTAGGGTTTATGTTTTGTTTACTTTATATATTCTTTTTTTGTCTTGGTTTAGTGTGTGCTATTTTCTTAAGCCACTCACTAACACTGAGGAGTATGACAACCAGCAGGACAGGAGTGACCGGAGCTTGCTTTTGTCCCCTTTGGACCTCATAGGGATTGGGGCAAGACGTGAGGTAGGAGGAGTCTGAGAGGAGGTAGGAGTAAGCTCGGAAGGGGGTCTTCTTGTTAATTTTTAATGCATGGGTGTGGTTAGCAGGGGAGTGAGCTGGGTAGCAGCTATTGTAAATGAAATGGAAAAAAAAAAAAAGAATTAAATTTTGTTCGTTTTTTTCTTTTTGGAACCCCAGGGCTGGTTGTACCCAGATAGTGGTACCTGAGGCCATCTCTCCAATACAGCTTCAAATGCTAAACTTCCCATACAATTAAATGTCTTAAACTTCACGGTTCCCAAGGTGGGGGAAAAGATAACTTTCAAGGCGCTTGCATTACAATACTTAAGTCGCAGACTGAGTTCCTTGTATACAGCAGTGAGAACAACAGAACTAATGAGCATTAAAGGCAATAGGCAGTAAGGAGAGCACTGGAAGCTCACTTTGATTTCCAGCTTTACCTTTACTGAGATCTTGTGAAACGATGAAAAGATTCTTTACAGTTTTTTAAATTCACAAAAAAACTGTGACGTCTCAAAGTTATTAAAGCTTAAGATGGAAAAGCCAATTCATTCAGTCTTTAATCTGATGTTTCTACCATCCCATTGACATAGGACAAGTTCAAGATCTTCCTTCCCAACGTAGGCCACATGTTAAAGATGAACTCCAGTCTTACACAGTCATTGACCTCCTGCCTCTCCATGTAGTTTTCTCCTCTGGGCTCATGATCTCTGCACAGTACCTGGAAAACATCATGTATTTCCTTTTCTCTCTTTTAGTACCAGAACAATACTCCTGTTACTCCTTCAAAATCTCCAGTAGATAATTCATAGGCCCTACATGAGGTCCAATTCTTTTCCTTCTTCTCATTTGGATCACTATAAGTCTAGTCATCCCTCGTCTGGACACTGATGATCTGCAGGTTACTTATCAGGGAAGTAACCTCTCCCGTTGATGTTAAAGCAGCATAGACAATGACTTTGAGCCCCTAGTTAAAGGGTACTCAGAGTTCAAATAATTCAGCAATAAAAATATACACAGGACAGGGAGGGTAGAAAGAAATTACCATGTCCATGGCGGCATTAAATGTTAAACAGAATCATGGGATATCCATGGCATGCTGCCCTTGGGAAGGAAACAGAAAACTCCACACTCTAAAATGATGGCCCTAATTTATTTACCAAAGGAACCTACCAAATGCTCTCTCCCACACAAATGGACTATTCTGTATGGTTCATGGTAGGGATCCAACAGTATCTCTACATTTTATTTATTTATTTATTTATTTATTTAAATGTTTTATATACCGCACAGTGGGGTAGAAGTCTATCCATCTAGGCAGTTTACAAAATAAAACATTCATAATTAAAACAATACACAATACACAAAAGCATACAAGAATTAAATACATTGCAATGTTCGTTGTTGGAAATATAGTACGTTATGTAGAAACATTATTGTAGGTTATATACGCGCGTGAATAGGTAAGTTTTTACAAAAAGAAATGTAAAAAGAAATATTGTTGATATACCTTTATAATTTATTTGCAAAAATATTGTTGGCCATTTGCGGAAATGTTTCAGTCAGAAGTTTAATTAGCTAACTTTCAGGCCGATACAGTACAGTGCGCTCCGACGGAGTGCACTGTTAGCCTGCTATTGGACGCGCATTTTCCCTTACCCCTTATTCAGTAAGGGGAGGAAAATGCGCATCCAACCAGCGGCACCTAATACGCCCTCAACATGCAAATGCATGTTGATGGCCCTATTAGGTATGCGCGCGGGATACAGAAAGTAAAATGTGCAGCCAAGCCGCACATTTTACTTTCAACACATTTTACTTCCGACATTGGGAAAGTGCACAGAAAAGCAGTAAAAACTGCTTTTCTATGTACCCTCTGACTTAATAACATAGCGATATTAAGTGGGAGATCCCAAAGAGTAAAAAAAGTAAAAAAAAAAAAAAATTGAATTTGGCCCGAAAACCAGATGCTCAATTTTGCCGGCGTCCGGTTTCCGAGACCGTGGCTGTCAGCGGGCTCGAGAACCGACGCCGGCAAAATTGAGCGTCGGCTGTCAAACCCGCTGACAGCCACCGCTCCTGTCAAAAAGGAGGCGCTAGGGATGCGCTAGTGTCCCTAGTGCCTCCTTTTACCCAGATCTACCGCCGGACCTAATTTAAATACTGATTCGCGCGCACCGGCGAGTGGCCAGTGCGCGCGCCGGGAGAGCGGGCGTTCGCCCGCTCTCCTGCAGCCTTTACTGTATCGGCCCGTTTGGAAGGTAGTGGCATAAACATTTTGAAAAACTGACCTCTATGAGTAGGCTAGAATTAGAAGACTGTATCTCTTGAGCAGTAAGAAGTTCTAACTAGGGCCAACAGAAATGTGCTCCCATGCTAAGAGCCTGATCTTCTAAGCTGTTTTTCTCCATAAATATAGATTGAGAAAAATAAAATACCTTAGTAAAATCAGGTCCTAAGTTTTATAAGCCCTGTATTTATTTGTTTCTGCAGAAAACAATATGATATGATTTTATAATGTTTTCTAAATATATTTGCTCTTATGAACACCTACATTTGTAAACATGGAACAAGTTGGAGATCAGTATCAACAGGCAGCATGCATGGCAACCTCAGGAAGTAACAAATGTGTCAGCATTCTGTCATTTAAAAAAAAAATTTGTTTATCTGCCTTTCAAATTAAACACAAGTATGCATTGTACAGAAATGATAGGAGTTTCAGCATCACGAATATAAAAATAAGAGGAAAAACAAAACAAGAAGAAATAATTATTTGCTGGACACTTCCCAATTGATAAGGGAGAGACACAAGACCAATATGAGTGAAGAAAGAAAAATAAGAAAACTGAAAAAAAGAAATAGGAGAGAAAAAAACTTTCAATAAACATTATTAATATACCAGATGTTAAAGTTACTTTACCATGATCAGCATGAGAATTTAAATAAGATCTCAATTGAGAAGGCTCGGAAAAAAAAACCGCAACAAATTTACCTTTAGAATTTTTCTTGATACATTTACAAGGATACCGAAGAACACTTTTCTGATTCATGTCAAGAAATGTCTTCCTATATAACTGTTTAGCTCTAATAGGAAACATCCAGATTTTGTGATCAAAAACAAATTTTGACGATTGCAAAAAAAGAGCCTCATGACTGAGTCCCGGTCCTGTGAAAAAACAAACTTAATCAAAAGAGTTCCCGACCCATTGATCTGGGTGTCTATAGAAGGTTCCAGGAATTCAGATAAATCCATATTTAGCCTTGCTCCTCTAGAGCTTCTCCTGTAAGATAGTAGACTTTGGAGATACGAGGCATAGCTTCAACAGGAAATTTCAAGCAAATGTTTTTTGAAAAGATCCAAAGGTGACATTATAGCCACCACAGGGAAATTTAACTCTTACAAATTGAGGAAACAAAGGGAATTCTCTATTTTCTTTTACCAAGTCACTTTGAACTAAATTCCCTTGAACATTTTGTAAAGTATCCATTCATTTATCCAATTCATCTAGTTCTCCGCTCTGACGAAAAAGAGTTCTTTCAGTTGACTGAATTCAAGTATTAATGTCAGAGGTAATATCAACAAGAGAGGAAGTAAATTTCTCTAAAATTACTAAGGTTGACCAAATAGACTCCAGAGTCACTAACTGAGGTTTCTCAGTAACCGCACAGTAAATAGGTCTTACCACTCTTTCAGAATTGGAAGCACTCAGAGAAAAATTGCCTCCAGATCCCTCCTGACCACTTGGTAGCATTGAAGACAAACCCTGCAGGTCCATTAGGGTGGCAGCACCCATTGAGGAGCCACCGTGATCTTGCTCCAAGGACACAGCCCCATCTGGGGATCTTGGAAGAGACCCTCCCATAAGACATAGTGATACTTCCCCAGACACCATCACTTTGGGTTTTTGACAACTGCCCTCATGGCGGTGAGAGTTCATCTGATGAAAATCTCCAATGGGGAGGAAGAGGACTTGTTGGCACACTGATGACTCCTCAGCGATGACTCATCCTTCCAAGTGATGACTCAATGCCCAGCAGGGAGTCCGTTCGCTCCAAGGATCTCCCTGCAATGGAAACAGCACTCGGAAAAGTTTAGAAGTACGGATAAGAAACCCCTTCAATTTTAGGTTGTGAAGGCTCAACCACAGTAGTAGCTGGAGTCCCATCCCGATTTTTGCCTTACATTTGGTATGAGGCATAGGTATTTAAGAAATGAAGAAATGTATGAGGAGTGTTCTCCCAGCAGGTCACCATCTTGGGTCCCCCTCTTCCTGCCATTTTAAAAGGCGAATTTTGAAAGCCTAGCATGTGCATTAATTAAGGGTGCGTGAATAAGTCGGGCTTGTGCACACTGAGTGGATTTTAAATGGTGCCCAGATATGCTCACATCTCCCGCAGCGTGCCCATCTCAAAACGTTTACAAATGGGGCAGGGAATGAGCGTGATCTCAGCGGGGCATGGGCATGTCGCAGCCTGGCCAGGTGATGCACACATTGGGGCGGATTTTAAATGCCCTGCACGCGTAAATCCAGCTGGATTTACGCGCACAGGGCCCTCGTGCGCCGGCGCGCCTATTTTGCATAGGCCACTGGCGCGCGCAGAGCCCTGGGACGTGCGTAAGTCCCGGGGCTTCGTAAAAGGGGCGGGGAGGGGGCATGTCGGGGGCGTTCCCGAAATGACGCAGCATTTTGGGGGCGTGACGCGGCATTTCGGGGGCATTTCGGGGGTGTGGTGCTGGCCCGGGGGCGTGACTGAGGCCTCCAGACCAGCCCCTGGGTCGGGTGATGGTGCGTCAGCAGTCCGCTGGCGCGCGCAGATTTACGTCTGCTTTTAGCAGGCGTAAATCTGCCAACAAAGGTAAGGGGGGGTTTAGATAGGGCCGGGGGGGTGGGTTAGGTAGAGGAAGGGAGGGGAAGTGGGGGGGAGGGCAAAGGAAAGTTCCCTCCGAGGCCGCTCCGAAATCGGAGCGGCCTCGGAGGGAACAGGCAGCGCGCGCTGGGCTCGGCGCGTGCAGGTTGCACAAATGTGCACCCCCTTCCATGCGCCGACCCCGGATTTTATAAGATACGCGCGGCTACGTGCGTATCTTATAAAATCCAGCGTACTTTTGTTCGCGCCTGGTGCGCGAACAAAAGTACGCAATCGCGCAAATTTTTAAAATCTACCCCATTATGCACCCCTGCATGCATTGAGGTCCCCAGCCACATATTTTTACATCTGCTATGGCTGGCATGTAAGTTAAAAAAAAAAAAAAGATCAAGCCATTTTGGAGGAGTTTAAAGGGTCTGGGGTAACTGGAGGGAGCATAAGCATATTGTAAATAATTTCTCCTCGTTCTATTAAATTTCTCTAGCTTCTTCTTCTTCTCCCAGTTTTGAACAGCCTTGTTTTATTGTAAGTTTATGGTTTCTTTTCACTCATTCCATGTTCATGTTCATCTACACCCCTTGTTAAAATCACATCATGCTGGTTTACAATTATCATGAATGCCGGTATAGAAAAACTCTAAATAATTAAATAAACAGACAAATAAATAAATAAATAAATAAATAAATAAATACATCGAGCCAGGGGAATATGGAGGACCTAGCTATTAATTGGGTGAACTGGTAGACGAACTGGTAAACTGGTAATGGCTTCAGCACGCGTCCCTTTTAAAATTCCCCGACTTATGCGATAAAAGCGGGATTTGCATACCCATACAAATGCCACATAAAATGTGGGGCACAGGCCCTGTGATACTGGGCGTGCATACCATGCAATTGCACAGGGTGGCACACCCAGAGGTGGAAGAAGCATCCGCGAGACCGCCAGTGGACCCTGTCCCACAGGCGGCCGAGAAGAGAAAGATAAAGGTGAACCGGTAGATATAGTATACTTGGATTTTCAGAAGGCGTTTGACAAAGTTCCTCATGAGAGGCTTCTAGGAAAAGTAAAAAGTCATGGGATAGGTGGCGATGTCCTTTCGTGGATTGCAAACTGGCTAAAAGACAGGAAACAGAGAGTAGGATTAAATGGGCAATTTTCTCAGTGGAAGGGAGTGGACAGTGGAGTGCCTCAGGGATCTGTATTGGGACCCTTACTTTTCAATATATTTATAAATGATCTGGAAAGAAATACGACGAATGAGATAATCAAATTTGCAGATGACACAAAATTGTTCAGAGTAGTTAAATCACAAGCAGATTGTGATAAATTGCAGGAAGACCTTGTGAGACTGGAAAATTGGGCATCCAAATGGCAGATGAAAAATTTTTTTTTTTGAAACCTTTATTTATCACATTTTTCAGTAATAAGAATCGAATCGTAAACAGCCAATGCAGTACGGTACATATTGGAAAGGCCCATGTTCAGTAACTGAACCGGGGGGTATATAACAACAGTAAATCTCTGGCATTATTTGAAACATTATGACTAACACCATTAGAAAATGCAAGTGAATACAATAAAAGAAGATATTACTTTCCAGATTACTCGATTCCCCCCCTTCCCCTCTCCCGCCTCCTTCCCTCCCCCCCCCCCATTTCTCTCTCCCTACCCAGAGCGCTAATGAAGTTACAACATAAAGAAGGAATTGACATAGCACAGATTTAGCACAAATTTCAAAAAGGCATTAAGTAGAGAAACCTTGAAGAATAATCCTGTGAGTCTCATTAGTAGCCGAACAGTGGACATTGGAAATAAAGAAACATTGGTCAATCAGCCCTGTATATCACAGCAGAGGTCCCCCTCTGCTCTCCCCGCCAGCAACGACGGATGTTCCTTAGATGGGATCCCATAAGCAGGAAGAGTCTGAGGGACAGATATCGAAATAATAAATCAACCAGGAGAACAGAACTATCAGGAGAAAAGTACAATTAGTAGAAGATCCCCCAGGAGCCAGGAGAGTGACCGCCCAATCATGTCGATGAGGCCAGTATTTTGCTGCGAGCTCTAGGGTTGAGCGATAATAAGTAAGGATTCCATATGTCCAGGTATAGGTCATAGCGTCGTTGAGATGGTGACGATTTTGCTGACATATGCTCAAAGATGGCCAATCTATGTAGTCTTAATCTCCACTGCGTTAATGAGGGAGGTTTCTTCGCCAGCCACTGAGTAAGGATGGTCTGCGTAGCTAATAAGAAGGCTTTGCATAAGAATTGGCACGTAGGATAAGTAGGTGGTCGCAGAAGTGTGGTTTTGATGAGATGCAATAAGCAAAGCTGCGGATTCAAGGGCAGCTGAAAAGCTAAAAGTCCACTCAGGTAATGAAGGACCTTGGCCCAATATCGCTGAATTGCCTCACAGTCCCAAAGATTGTGAATCAAATTTGCCGGCTCTGTACCACACTTAAGACAAGCGGCTGATGCCGTCAGCTTCCATTTATAAGCAAGCGTAGGCGGGATATATAGTCTATGTAGTATCTTGAACTGGGTTTCCCGCAGTTGTACATTTTCGACATAGTTGGCTATGCGTTTAAAACCGGTAGTTATGGCAGCTGGGGAAACTTGGCAATGTAAGTCCTGAGTCCATAAGGCTGCCAATCTTGTAGCCCTGTCCGAGGAGATTAAGAGGTGGAGTTTTTTTTACCATTGCAGAGCATTTCCTGGAGGTCGATGTAGGTGTGAGGAATTTGTCCAAGGTCTCGTGAGTAGCAGTATCAGCAGTCGACCATCCCCCATTCATTAAGAAATGTCGAATTTGTAAATAAGCAAAAAATGTTGCAGAGGGGAGACTGAAGCGAGATTGTAAGTCCTCAAAGGAGTGAAGATGGTTGCTCACAGGAGCAAATAGTTGATGCACATGGTGCAGTCCTGCCACGGCCCATTGTCTAAAAGCAGAAGCCTCCCAACTAGGGGAGAACGCCGGCAAGCCCACAATAGTCGCAAATGTTAAGGTCCCACAGGAGATGTGTAGTTGCATACACAGTCTCTTCCACGCCATACGACATGCTGTAAAGTAGGGAAAGTTTTTGATATGAGCGGGTAGTAAGGATTGCGGAACCCCCAGTATGTTGCACAAGTCAAAAGGCTTACACCAAGCTTGGAGTAAAGGCCTGGGAATCAGAATCTCCGTAGCGGCCACCCAGTCTTGTAGTTGACATAGTAAATTAGCAACATTGTACAAATGGATGTTGGGGCACATTAAGCCTCCCTCCAACAATGGTCGCATGAGCTGTGTCAAACTTATTCTGGCTTTTTTATTTTTCCAGAGAAAGCGGCAAAGGGCTTGATGGAGGTCCAAAATATGTTGACGTTTTATCCATAATTGCAGCATATGCAATACATATAACCATTTTGGGACTTCAATCATTTTGAAAAGTTGTATCCGACCTGAGAGCGAGAGTGGCAAATCCATCCAATCTTTTAGCTTCTGTTTGGTTTTAGCGAGTAGAGGGAGGATGTTAGCATCATAGAGATTATTGATATCAATCGGAATATGAATTCCCAAATACTTCATGGCGTCCGTTACCCATTGCAATGGAAAAGTCCCTTGCCAGCTACTTCGCACCTGGTTCGTAACGTCAATGGCCTCAGATTTGTCGGTATTGATTTTTAAACCAGAGAATTCGCCAAACAGCGTCTGCAGTTCCAATACTCGGGGTAGGGAGGACAAAGGATTTATAACAAATATGAGTACATCATCGGCAAATGCAGCGACTTTAAAACAGGTTCCCCCTACTCGTAAACCCTCTACTACTGAATCGGAGTTAATGGCCCTGAGGAGGGGGTCTAACGTAAGTATATATAATAGATGGGAGAGCGGGCATCCCTGTCTAACTCCTCGATTCAAGGCGAATGGGGCTGACAATAGTTCATTTGCTACAATCATCGATTTTGGCTGCTGATAGAGTTGGGATATATTTTGGAGGATCGACCCTTGAAAGCCAAATCTTTGTAGGGCAGAAAACATGTACTCCCAATTCACCCGGTCGAAGGCTTTTTCAGCGTCAAATCCCACAGCCAACGCTGGGAGTGCCCGAGCCGAGCAGTAAGTCATGGCAGCCCACAAGTTTAGTATATGTTTACTGGCTTTTCGGCCCTTAACAAAACCCACTTGACTACTAGATATGAGATGGGGCAAGACTGCACTCATCCTAGTAGCGAGGATTCGCGCAAATAATTTGACATCATAATTTAAAAGGGAGATTGGACGGTAGGAGGCCGGGCTCAGGGGGTCCTTACCGCTTTTGGGAAGGACTGTGATATAAGCCATAGTAGCTTCTGCTGTGAACCCTGTTTGTGCGACTGAAGAGAAATATAATTGTAGGGGACCTGCAACCTCAGCTTTCAATAATTTATAATAGTCCGCATTAAGCCCATCCGGGCCCGGGGCCTTGTGGGACTGACTGGCCCCTATCTCGTCCCATATTTCCTTTTCCGTTATTGGGGCATTGAGGAAATCCAATTGATTCTGCGTAAGAGTAGGCAGGGGAAGGGAGCTGAAAAAATTTTCCTCAATTTGCTTTGCTTGGGGCCTTGATTCTTCTGCGTACAGAGTCATATAAAAGTCTCGGAATAATGCACAAATCTGGGGACCTGACGTATGTCTAGAACCTTGTTGATCCCGAAGGGCTGCTATAAATGCTGTTCCCCTGTGTGCCCGTACTTGGTTAGCCAATAATTTACCCATCTTATTGCCAAACCTATATAGCCGATGAGAATGGAAAAGGATATCTTGTTGTGTTCTCTGATGGATGTAACAATTTAAGGTATTCGCTAGATCTCTATAATTCTGTTTTGATTTGGGAGTAGGGCGAGCTATCATAGTCCTTTTTGCCGTTTGGATGGCTCTGCCAAGATCGATTAACTGTTTGCTAGCTGCTTTCCGTTGTCTTATAACATAGGCGATGATCTCACCCCACATAGTAGCTTTCCCTGCCTCCCACAATAAAGCTGGGTTATTTTGATGTTGGGAATTATGGTACATATAGTTATCCCATTTCTCTTTAAGGAAAGCTTGAAAGTCTTTATCCTCAGAAAGATGGTCAGGAAATCGCCATCTTGCCTGAGAAGCCTTGGGGACCCCAATAAAAGCCTCTATCCATATTAAGGCGTGGTCCAAACACTCTGCAGGCCCAATCTCAGCTGTAGCTATTTTGTTGAAGCCATGTGTTCTAGTAAGAATATAATCTATTCTGGACATGGAATTGTGCGCCCTAGCAATGTGCGTGTAGTCTCTCTCGTCCGGGTGCAATATGCGCCAGGGGTCAACGAGATGTAGTTGATTGCAAAGAAATGGAATCCCTTTTCGGGTGGAAGGCCGGGATTGTGACGTGGGATTGGAACGGTCCAGAGATTGATCCGCTACTTGATTAAAGTCACCAGCTAACAATACTAGCCCTTTGCTATTATGTGTGATGAGTTGGGTTAGGCGGATGAAGAAACTATGTTGATATATATTCGGGGCATAGACACTGCATAACGTAACCTCTTCACCAAATAATTTCCCTATAGTTAGCACATAGCGACCCTCCCCGTCAGCCAGTACTTGAGTCTCCTCAAACACTACACTTTTTCCAATCAAAATGGCGACCCCTCCTTTCCTGTTCAGTGCTGGAGAATAGAACACCTTTCCTACCCAATCCCGGGACAGTTTCTGGCTTTCTGAAGCCATCAGATGTGTCTCTTGCAGAAAGGCGATTTTTGCTTTGTGTCGCCGCAAGGCTTGTAAAACTTTAGCCCGCTTAACAGGTGAACCCAAGCCCGCTACATTCCAGGAAACACAACGAAGCTTTTCAGCCATAGTTTATCTCTGAGCTGACCACGTGTAAGTTCCGTAGGACGTAAATCTGAACCTAGGTAGCGCACCCCTCCCAGCCCAGAGGTGCCACCACCAAGATCCTCCACCTCAAACTGATAACCAAGTTTCTATGTACTGTTGAAAGAAGTAGTGCTATTGTATACCAATAAAGAGCGTTCCCCCAATACCCTGTCCCCCCCACTTCCTCCCTACCCAACCCATGAAATGTGAAATCACCTATATCCTCCATAGAACGGAGATAGAAGACCACAATTGTGCCTTACCGGCCCCCCCATCATCCATCAGAAGTACAGTATCCGACCTGGTCTTAAGTCGCATAATAACATATAAAGCATGAATCCCCTGTTATGAACATAGTGCACAGGTAGTAAATACAAAAGACTAAACCAAGAGTCTTAACATGCCATCGTCTCCTAAAAGGAGAAGAGACAGTGAACGCTGAGAAAAGCAGCGTGCCAGTGTCATGGCGGAGTGGAGGCGCTCGCCAGGAATTGTTTAGCGGCTTCTACAGATTCGAAGTTGCGCCAGGCCCCATTATGTTCCAACCGAAGTCTGGCCGGATACTGAAGCATGAACCTGATCTTTCTGTTCACTAATTCAGCACATAATGGCGAATACTCTCTGCGTTTGGCAGACACCGCTGCAGAATAATCCTGAAAAATCATGATTTTGCAGCCTTCATATATGAGATTAGCATGGTGCCGAAAGGCTTGAAGGATCGCAGTCTTATGGCAAAAATTCAAAAAACGTGCAATCACCACCCTGGGTCTCATAGCCTCTGATTTTTTTATCCCCACTCTGTGTGCTCTTTCTACAGTAACACTGCTCAGGAGCTCTGTCAGGCCCAATTCGGTTAGCAGCCATGTTTCCAATATTTTTGCCAGGTCTTTATCCAGTACAGCCTCTGGGAAACCTACAAATCTTAAATTGTTTCTTCTGGACCTATTTTCTAAGTCCTCTGCTTTATCCTCTAGGGATTGCACCCGTTTGAGGAGCTTTTCTTGGTGTTGCAGAAGATTTTGGGTCTCAGTTTCCACGTCAGCTATGCGCTGCTGCGTGTCTGCGACTTGAATTTTTATTTCTTGTAGGGTTTCATTACCTGAATTAATTTTTTGAGCGAGGTCCATGAATCGAGGTTCCAGTGCTTGGACGACTGCCTTTGTGACCTCTCCCACCAGATCTGCAGGCTCCGTTTGCGCGCCGGGGCTTGGGGGGCCGGCGGCCATTTTACCTTCGGTTTGCCGTCCCGAAATTTTTTCTCGGCGCTGCGGTTTGGATGCCATCCCGGGTTCACTGCTGTTGAAAAAAGAGTCGAGGGTTGTTTGATGTGGGGTTAGGTCCGCTGGAGCTGCCACGATGTACACTAAAATCGCCGGTGTAAGAGCTGGATTTGACGGGGGGGCCGGGAGCGCGGTGAGCGTGCTGCCTACCCGCTCATCAGGTCACGTGGTCTCATGGCAGATGAAATTTAATGTGGATAAGTGCAAGGTGATGCATATAGGGAAAAATAACCCATGCTATAATTACACAATGTTGGGTTCCATATTAGGTGCTACAACCCAAGAAAGAGATCTATGTGTCATAGTGGATAACACATTGAAATCTTCTGTTCAGTGTGCTGCGGCAGTCAAAAAAGCAAACAGAATGTTGGGAATTATTAGAATGGGAATGATGAATAAAACGGAAAATGTCATAATGCCTCTGTATCGCTCCATGGTGAGACCGCACCTTGAATACTGTGTACAATTCTAGTCACCGCATCTCAAAAAAGATATAATTGCGATGGAGAAGGTACAGAGAAGGGCTACCAAAATGATAAGGGGAATGGAACAACTCCCCTATGAGGAAAGACTAAAGAGGTTAGGACTTTTCAGCTTGGAGAAGAGGTCTAGAACGCGTAGATGTGAATCGGTTATTTACTCTTTCGGATAGTAGAAAGACTAGGGGGCACTCCATGAAGTTAGCATGGGGCACATTTAAAACTAATCGGAAAAAGTTCTTTTTTACTCAACGCACAATTAAACTCTGGAATTTGTTGCCAGAGGATGTGGTTAGTGCAGTTAGTATAGCTGTGTTTAAAAAAGGATTGGATAAGTTCTTGGAGGAGAAGTCCATTACCTGCTATTAAGTTCACCTAGAGAATAGCCACTGCCATTAGCAATGGTTACATGGAATAGACTTAGTTTTTGGGTACTTGCTAGGTTCTTGTGGCCTGGATTGGCCACTGTTGGAAACAGGATGCTGGGCTTGATGGACCCTTGGTCTGACCCAGTATGGCATTTTCTTATGTTCTTATGTTCTTAAGCCTGTGAAGCTGCCGGTAGACTACGTCCCACCTGTGGCATGGAAGTAGAGGAGGCCCACAAGGCTGTTGGTGCACTCTATCCCACTGGTGGCCTGGAAGAGAAAGAGGCCTGTGAGGCCACTAGTGGACCCTACATCACCAGCGGCCCGGAAGAAGAGGAGGTCTGCAAGGCCATCAATGTAAATCCCACTATTGGCCTGGAAGAGGATGAGGCTGTTCTCCTATTCCTTCTTGGTGCTGGTGTATGCTGTTCAAATCACATGTAGCTAGCATGGGTTCCATGCTAATCTTGCGATGCACGAGATCAGCATAGAGGAAGTTCTAGCTTCACGTGGTTTGACTAATGCAGGGGCTGGCACAAGAGGAGGAGCAGCAGCAGAATGGCTCCCGCTGATATGTGTGTGTGTGTGTGAATGAATGAGAGCCTTACTGTGTGGGGGTGTAGTGTGTTTGAATGGGGGTGGTGGTTATGTGAATGGTAGTCTGACTGGGGTTAGTGTATGTGAATAGGAATCTGTCTGGGGTATGTGTCTGTGAATGGAATTCTGACTGGCATGTGCATGTATGTGAATGAATGGAAACTTGTCTGCAGTGTGTGTGTGTGTATGTGTGAATGGGAACCTGTATTGGGTTGTTTCTGTGTAAATGGGAGCCTGACTGAGTTTGAGTGTATGTGTGTGTATGTGTATGGGAACCTGTCTGGGGTGTGTGTGTGTGTGAATGGGAGCCTGACTGAGTGTGAGTGTATGTGTGTATGTGTATGTGTATGGGAACCTGTCTGGGGAGTGTGTGTGTGTGTGAATGGGAATCTATCTGGGATTGTTTGTGTGTGTGAATAGGAGCCTTCCTGTGTATGTGTCTGTGTGTGTGTGGGTGAAGAAAATTTGTGCTGCCTCACTTATCCATGCCTTACTCGGGATGACTGGAAATAAGTTTTCAGGAATGGAGAGCAGTGAATTTCCCATTCTTATTGCATGTACTTAATGGATGTCTGCGTCTGCCTTTTTGAAATAATTCATTGTTGCTTGGGAAACTTTTTAAATTTTGTATGAGCTCTTAATTATTGGATGTTATTCTCTTCCTTAGATCACTGGAAATATTCGTTGTATAAGTATGGTTTTGCTAATGTGATGGATTTCCATTCCTTGCTTTTATTGTTTCATGAATGATTTAATGAGGGCTGCTGATGTTTCTGTTTCTCCATTGCTGCATTGCATACAGAGGCTGGCTTGTGGCGGTTTCTGTGTATAGTCTCTTTTATTCTGAATTTGGTGAGGGTGAGTCTGTGTTCTGCATGTTTAAATGAGGTGGAGGTTGCTGCGTTAAAAAAAAAAAACGAGGTGGGGGGGGCGGCACAGTAATTGTTCACACAGGGTAGCAAAAATGCTAGCGCTGGCCCTGTGCACATAGCCAGGCTATGTTATAACACGCGTGCGTATGCATGCGCAAGTTATAAAATAGCCGCATACCCGGGCACCGTCCGACGCGTGCGCACAAATGTGCGCCGGTTTGAAAGTTCCCATCCGAGTGATGAGCAGTAAGGGGGCGGCAGATTATAAGGGTCGGGTAAGTGAGTCCCGCTGCTGCCAAACCTTTTCGGGGTTTCCTCAATATGGAAAAAACTTTAAAAAGAAGAGGGAAATAATTAAGGACTCATTCGCTTGTTTCTTCAGACCCCGAGGCAAGTGGATGGGAGATTCCCAATGACCCGGCATCTTAAACCACCGACCTGATGATAAAAGGATGCTTTTGGACAGACCTTTTTTTTTCCTTTACTTTTTGCGGTGCACCCACGTCTCCTTGAATATTTTCTCCTTTTGCCCTGGGTTTCGTCTTAGCCGCGCAGCCGGCTGAATTGCACCGCTGCTTCTTAGGTTCAGAGGACAGGGTCTATAATTAGTGTATCTCCACACTCCTCGAGCTGATGCTCTGAGGTCTGCCTTTGTTTGACATGTCTGAGACTCTGGTGCCTTTAATCCCCTCACTTGGTTGGGTTTTTCTTTTTTGCCATATGATATTCAAGGCTCAATTATGCGGCAGCTGGACTGCAAATGAATACGGCAGCGGCAGCAGCAGCAGCAGCAGCAGCCCACCAGTGTAAAAATTCTCAACAAGAAATGTCATGACCTGAGGGAGTTCCTCATTAAAATGTATCCAGATAACAAGCGTTTTTAGCTTTTACTCCGCATCTACTTGAGCACCAGGCAATTCAAAAAAGTAAAAGCAAAAAAAAAACCCACTCAAATAAACTTTGTTTTTTGTTTTTTTTCCTAGCGGTTTCCTCTTGTGCCTTTCGGGCTTCTATTTCAATAGGAAGGCGCTCCTTTTGGGAACCTTGCAAAACGAGCCTTCGTGCTCAGCTACTATCCCTTTTAGATTTTCTAGTCATCTAGCCTGTTCTGCATAGTTTCATGAAGGCCGTGGAGGATGGGGGCCATGGCCCTCCTCCTCTGCGGGGAAGGTGTGATAGCGGGTTATTAGTGTTGTAGTCAGCACCTGACTCTCTGTGCCTTCACATTTGATACCAATAAGTGGCCCACATGATGGTAAGATGTGAGCCAGCTGTAAAAAGTGAGGCAATTAAATGTAAATGGCAACTGACCTTACTCTCTACACATACTTACCCTCTAGCGCAAATGAGCAATCAGCTGTTGCTAAGCAGTAGAGATTAGAGATATGCATCCATTGTAAATGAGTGAGTAAAACGTAACAAACGAGACCATTTTTGGTTCATAACAAATGCAACAAACTAAAAATAGCCTCTGACAAAAATACCAGAAAAAATATATATACTTTTTTCACATTTGTGTAATTTAAAAAAATAAAAATGGGTTTCCTGTAGGACCAGCCCTCAGCCTGGTCCTGTCACTGAGCCCTAGGCCTGATTCTAGGTCCCATCTCTAAGTTGCCGGGATCCTGTCGGAAGCCAAGTCCTGTTGCCGAGGCTCGGGCCTGGCTCAAACCCTGGACCTAGGCCTAGGCCTGATGCCACAGCCTAGCCTGAGGCCAGGTGTCATCACTGAGGCCCAAGCCTGTCTCTGGGGCCTGGACCGAGGCTGGGTCACATCAATGAGGCCCAGGACTTCTACTCCTATTCCTCTTCCATCAAATAAAAATACCATCTGCCAGAAGTTCGTGCCACAGTGATGTTACTTGGTGGCTTCCTTCTGAAAGGATTCTGCCATTTTGATGTATGGACGTATATCAAAATAGAATCATCTAATAGGGAGGAAAGCATCACAGTGGCGTTACTGCAGCATGTCTTTCAGGTGGATGGCAGCATTTTTATTCGATGGAAGAAGAACATGTTGAAATGCCTGGGCCTCTGGGCCTAAGCCTTGGCCTTGATGATGGGACTCGGTCCCGGGACAGTTTTTTTTTCTTTTATACTGAAGTCAGTGGGGTCTATGGATTGCTTCCACCATTGACTTCACTGTAAAATACACACAAAAAAAATCCCCAAATTAAATGAACGAACAAAAATTTCTTTTCATTTGAGATGAACCTGACAAATGGCTCTGACCTATGAAACAAATGAGCAAACTGAAACACATTTTTTGATTCTGCAGAACCCCTAGTGGAGATAGATTAAGGAGTTAGATAACTTTAAGGAATAGTTATGTCTCAGTGACTTGGAACTGAGGAGGTTACTAAAATGAAATTTTATATTAAAATAAAATAAAATAAATGTTTATTATGGGATGTGGTGTTTTAGTCTCTTGCCAAGAATTTTCTGGGAGAGCAGGCTGTCTGCATCAAAGCAAGAAGCAGGCCTCTTGTGGGATTGACAACGCTGGGAGTGAAGACAATATTTTACTCTTAGGACCATAGGCCACACTTTGGGTTATTGTCCGAATGTGGGCATGTGAGACGTACAACCACGCTTGCTTGCAGTCTCTCTTTGATTTCTTTGCATCTGTTGATGAAGTAAATGTTGACTTTCTCTCCCTGATAAACACTGCAGCTTGGTTTCACAAAACATGATTTATGTATGAGGAGCAGCTAGGGTTTCAAGCTGCTCCTACTGGGCACTTGTTTGTGAACTAGACTATGAGGCTAATGGGAATTGAAAGCTGTTTATCTACCATGTTTTTCTTTTGATTGTCCTTAATAATGTTGTCAAATTGTTTCCACCCAGAAGACCCTGATTCTATTTCCACTGGATGAGATTCGTTGAGGTGGTGGATTCAGGAAGACTGGTATATTTTCTATTTAATCTTCTAGGCCTCAATATTCAAAGCAGTCTGTTTAGGTAAGTTATCCGGACAAGACTTACCCGGCTCACTTACACAGGATATTCAGCAGCATGGCTATGCTATACAAGTTTTAATGCCCGTCTAAAACACTATTGACCTTCAAGGGTATTGAGGTCCACTTCTCAGATTTTATTAAATGTTCCTTCTTTCATAATCATTAGATTGGATGAGTCACGAGAGAGACTGGTTTATGTTGAAGGAGCTCAACTTTGGAATGCGCTGCCTCACGCTATAAAGGAGGAGAACGCTTTATTAAAATTCAGGAAGCTAGTCAAGGGCTTGCTTTTTCAGCAGGCTTTCAGTTGATTTTATCCTTGCTGTACTTTAGATTTTATCTGATTATAGAGATGCTATATGTGCCATTTAACAGTGTGTATTATGAGCAAGTTCTATGTTGGCTTTATTATGTTAATGCAATGTGGGAAATATTTATGCATTTTATTTGATTACTTGGTGGCTAGAAAAGTAGAGCTAGGAAACCTACTGAAATGTTTGTACAGGTCAATAGTTTTTATAATCAGTTCAGTGCCTTTTATAAACAATATTTTTTCATATATGCCCAATAAAATGTGCTCATAAGTCCCATTGCTTTAGCTTGTAATATCTATGCCCTGACATGGATCCATGTTTTGGGTGCACTTCTTCAGGGGGAACTATGATGGATTTAAAGAGTTAAGTAAGTAAGGCTCTCAAAATAATGCTGTTGGAAATGGAAGAGAACAAAGACTATTTAAACTGAGAGGAGCTTAAATCTCATGCTTTCGGTCCATGCTATGGGATGCAAACTGCTTGCGTCACTCAGTCAAAAAAGCTGTTGAGTGTGTCCTAATACACTAATCCTCATTTAATCCCACAGCTCCTGCTGCCTACTCTGCAGGCAAGAAGGAGACGAGAGACGAAGACTGAGAGAAAAAAAAGCATGCAAATGACCTCAGGGAGCTGAGGATGGTGGGCTTACAGTGCAGGGCACTGTGGTGCAAAGCTCAGAGCTAGCAGCTCAATGGCAGCTATTAGCCATTCTCTGAAGTCATCTCCCTGAGGTCACGCTGAAGGGTGGCCACATTCTGGCCCACCCACTCTATAGTTGGACCCAGAGCACTGCAAGAGAAGGCAGTGCCTCTTCCGCAGGCTCAGCCTTGGCTCGCTCTAGTATGTACTTGCTGAGAGGTGGCACACCATACCGGTCCTCCTCATTCAAAAGGAGTAGCTCTCTAGGATCTTTATCTTCAGGTCCTAGGGCAAAACAAAAGCTGGCTCCAGAAGGGGGAGAACAAAAAAAAGGGAAGAAGGGTATGAGGCTGATAGGTGTTGGTTGCTAGTGTGACCTCAGGCCACGATGCTGGCACAACCTCTGGCCCGGCTCCTGGTTTGTAGTGGGACTGGAGCTGTTGCTGGCGGGGCCTGCTTCTCCTTCTCCTCCTCCTCAGAAGTGGTAGTATCTGTGAACAGATAAATATGTAGAGGTAGATTTTAAAAAGCCCCGTGCACGACAAAACTGGGAGATACACGCACAAGTTGGACTTGGGTGGATTTTACAAGCTGCCCGTTGATGCGCGTATCTCCCACTGTACGCACAAGTGAAAAGTTTCTAGAAAGGAGCAGGGCATAGGCGTGGTCTGGGCGTCATGGGAGGGCATGTTTGGGCTTGACCAAAAAATATGGGCAGAAATACTTAAGTGCACAGGCACGCGCCAGGGTCCCCTGCCGCATAAATTCGCCACTGCTTTGAAGGAAAGAGTAAGTAGTAAAATAAAAAGATTTAGGCCAGGCAGTGGGGTTTTAAGGGTCGGAGCTAACAGGGGGGCAGGGTAGCTATAAAATTAGAAGGGTTTGTAAGTCCTATCCCCGAACTGTGGGAACTTGGAACGAACCGGGAAAACTACCTATGGCGTCAGCACGCGTCCCTTGTCCCTTGTAAAATATCCTCAGCTTACGTGCTAGATGCGGGATTTGCAGTAGAAAGGTTATTGCAAGCAGATGTGAAGAAAGCCTGCGCATGAGTTTACAGGCTGGGATGAGCAGTGATGAAAGGCCAGCATGGTCTGGTCATGTGGAGTGGACACTTTGGGACGCTGGCTCTGAATTCTTAGTGGCTGTGGTATTGCTCAGGCCTCTTGGTAATCTGACCTTGCAAGAGTGGGGAAAATGCGTCAGGCAGCAGAGTCCGCCGAGAGTTCAAGAAGCAACAATAAGCAATAGTTTCAGCGATGTATTTTTGAACTGAAATCATCTTGGGTCTTTATTCCCCTTGATGCTGGCCTTCAGATGAGGTGTCAGCTCGAGTCAATACCTCTGCCAGGAGGAAGACCTTGAGAGACGCCTTCCACAGAGGGGAGATCCCTAGAGGGGCAGAAGTGAAACCTCCCAGAGGTGAGCCCTAAATAGACCAGTCAGGATCATTTACAAGTGGTGGATATTGCATGTATAGTATAACGTAATTTGAGAGGTTTTTCTGACTCATACTTTCCACCTGGGTCACTCTAAAGTCTTTCCCTCCCTATTTTGAAATTTGCAGTAGCCGGTGATCTTGAATAGTGGCTGGAGTCTTCTCTTGTTTTGCATTTGTTTCGTACATAAGTGATCTGGCCGGGCCATCTCACCTGCCAGTCCTTTTTCTTCAGGTCCTCGATCTTGTAACACAAAAAGAGAAACGTATGTTATGAGGGCAGACACAGTGCGCCCAGTTCTTTTTTTTCCAGGGGCACGGTCTTTCCTTTCCTTTTCGTCGTGCACGGGTCCCGTGTGCTTCTCCCGGGCTTCTCATGAACTCAGTTCCCATTTTTGTAAGCAAGTAACCCCATTGCCCAGGACTCACCACCCTTTCCTTCACCAGAGCTGCACAGTGGACTGTGACTGCCTGGCAGATTTCACCTCTTCCTGCACAGCCTTTGTAATGCACCATCTTGGATAGATGAGCACCCAACTTTCCGCCCTTAGTTCCCACCAGCACCCATCTTTTCTATGCTTACATACAGAGATACTCCTGAGTCTCCTTCCTTGATGGCTTTTGCCTCTTGGGGGTAGGAGATCCTGTGCTTAAAGTGGGGGAGAAGGACCAGCCAGGTACTAGAAATCCTCCCCTGCCTTCTGATGCTCCTTATCTGCTCGGACCAGCGGTGCCAGCATCCTGACGTCCTGCAGGCCGGGCCTTACAGGTCCGTGGCGACATTTTGCCAAGGTCTCCGCACATTCCCGGACCCGGAAGTCGTGTGCGCGTAAAGTGCACGCGTGACGTTTGCTCACAAAAAAAAAAAATGGAGGCGGGTTCCTTTTCATGTACGCACATAAAGGTGAATTTTTAGAGCCCTGGAGCGAGCCAAAATCGGGAGATGCGTGCACATGAGGGCTTACGCACCCCCCCCTGCCGTATTTTAAAAGCTGCCCACATGCGTGTGTATTTCCCGCTGCGTGCGCATCTCGCTCAGAATCAAAAAAGCGGCATGGAATGGGCGTGGCGCGGGATGGGCGTGGAATAGGCGCGGGATGGGCGTGGCGTGGGCGTGAGTGTTCCAGGGTGTGGTCAAGAGATGTGTACACGAATACCTACGCGCCTGGGCACACGTCACCCAGGCCTAGTGCCGCATTACTTTACTTCTGCTATGGCGGAGGTGAAAGGTTTAAATAAAAAGCTATTCCTGAGGGGTTTAAAGGGGTCTGGGGTAACTGGGGAGAGGGCAGGCTATTGAATCGGAGGTGGGGGTTGGGGGATTTAGCTCTACACTGGGTGACTCGGGGGGGGGGATGAACTGGTGAAACTGGTCTTGGCGTGGACGCACGCTGGTTATAAAATTCCCTGGCTTACGCGGCCGATACCTGGGTGCCCACTTGCAGAATTAGGCGCACGCACGTTATAAAATCACCTCTTCCCTGGGTGCGTGCCAATGCACACGTGGCGATGTGGGCCCGCAGGCCCCTTTGAAAGTTGTAATATCTCTGCCCCCTGGTTAAGGGGGCAGAGATATTACATATTTTATAAACTGCGTGGCTCCTACTGCACAGATTATAAATAATGGGTGTATGCTTTAACTTGCATTCATATATGCCAACACAGGCACACTGTTGGAAATTACCCTCCCAGAGAATAGCTGTCGAGAGTTAGTAGCAGGCTACCGAGTGAGAGTGGAGAAAGGAAAAGAATGCATATCTTTATAGTGTACAATTTGGATATCATATGGCACACAACAATAGGATATTTATTCTCTTTAAAACTTTTTTTTTATAGTGATTTCAGTGCACTCTTGGTCTCTTTGTCTTTGTGATACCAAAAAAAAACAAACAAAAAACGCCATAGTTCATTTAAATGAAGGTCACTTACAATTCATGTGATCGGTGTTATCCTTCACATCTGACTTCACCATATGGAAGGCATAAGGAAGATGAGATTGCAACTTTCCAGTTTCTGAATTTCGGCAGCAGATGGAGCTAACCTCTTTCAGTCCTGTAGCAATTTTATGTGGAGCAAAAAATCTTCATTGTGTGTGCGCTAAGGTCCCTTAGGATCTCCCAGGCTCATTTAAATAGCTAATCTCAGCCACAATTATGCAAAAGGAGTCATGCAGGTTGCAAAGAAATGGCTATTAATATAAAAATAAAGTGGATTGCCACGAGTCAAAAGATTTAACTTCAGAGAAATACTTGGATACTGTGGTCATACACATCCAGCCTTTACCACAATATGTGGCTATAATTAGAGATACAATTTATTATTTTAAATTACTTTTCTGTAATGCAGTTCAGTGTCCTAATTAATACTTATTGATGAACTAAAAAATGTGTGCAATATATTTTTTTCCTTCTTGCATTTGGAATTTAATTGCAATTTTGCCTTATTATTGTTACTTTGTTTTAAATATATTTTACACTTTGTTTTTATTATTGTTCAAAATTTGCCAAGATCATCATCAAAGTAGTAAAACAAATTAAAGATAATTGAATCATCATCATTATCATGACATTTTAGGTTCATTTCTCTCAAAATTATTAATAACATCTGTGTGAGATTTCTGATCTGAATCGTGAGGTCCATAATCCTAGTTCTATTCAACACATGTTGATATAATATCTGCCTTAGATTCAGAAGAAACCAGATAGAGAAATCTTCAAAAAGGCCAAAGTCATTGTTTAAGCACATAAAGTGCCTACTTCAGGGGAATGTTCAAAGTTGCTCACTCAGGCCTGGATTTATCAAAATGCACTAAATATCGCATGTGATAGGAAAAGGGGTGTGTTTTATGGTAATAGGCAGTTTATTGCAATTTGTTCTAATACCTATGTGAAGTGAATTGTTGTATTTCCTACATACAACCACTGGGAGGAGCATGTTTAGTAGGTTTAAGCTCCTGGAGAACCAGCCTAGTGAGAGAGAGTGAAAGAGAGATCACCTAGCTGTAATGTGCCCCCACTAGATAGGTATTTATATCTTTATGGGAGGCCCACCTGGTAGAGAGTCCATCAAGCTAGGTTGAGAGAACATTGCACAAATCTCATCTTTGGGTGAATTTCCTCACCCCGAAGGTCCTCAGATCTTCACAAGAGAGCACTGTTCTGTTCATACGTCTCACTTTGAATGTCACAGTGGACCCTAACCCCTACACTAATACATAAACCTCACTTCGAGTTACTAGGTGGGCCTCCCATAGAGATATAAATACCTATCTAGGGTGAGGGTATCATGGTTAGGCTTGTTCTCTCTCTCTCTCTCCCTCCCTCCCCCCCCCCCCCCAGTGGCTGTAGGAGGGCCCAATAGCTAGACTGGCTCTCCAGGAGCTTAAAACCACTAAAAACAACATTTGCAAAAACATCACAGTGTGCAACAAAGCCCTATTACATGGCTTTACACAAATGAAAAAGGTGTAGTTAAAATTCATTTTAAAGCCATGTGATACTGTGAGGCCAGCCCACGGTCAAAATTTCCTCCCCTTTTTCTTATTTGTATCACACCAAGCGTTATGGTGCTTTCGCATGCATTAAAGGCATTTTTTTTTGCATGCGAAACCGCCTTAACACATGCGAAAACGCCATATAGCACTTGTGATAAATGACCCCCTCAGTCAGGCAGATCCCAGCGGTATTTCTCCTAAAGGGACAAACCCCCCTAACACGGCACAGCACCTATGAACATGTCTACTATGGCTTAGCAAAAAAAAAAGAAAAAGCTGCAGAAACATGGAAGACTGAAAAATTTCAGCTCAACCAATCGGACTGGGGTCGAACCAATCAAAGGATGCCACAATGACATTTATCAAACAAGGACCACTGGCCGAACAGGGAGTGCAAACACTGTCCAGTCATCAAATGATGTGAAACAGGGGGAGATATAACAGAGACATTCAAATGTCTGAAAGATATTAGCAGTGCACAAGAAGCAAACCTTTTTCGGGGGAAAGAAAGTTCTAGAATAAGAGGTCATGCTAGGAGGCTCTGAGGGGTTAGACTCAGGAGCAATATCAGAAAGTATTTTTTTCATGTGTAACCAGTTCTCCAGAAGAACTTTCTGACTAGGCTACGAGTTCTAATTATTTAGTAGATGATCAGGGTATGAAACATTTGACTCAACTCTGTGGGCTGGACCTAGAATAAATGAAAGTGACACCACTTTGTGAGTCAAACTGGTCTTTTCTTTTCAGATGAGAAAATATTCACATGGGTGAAATCCGCAGGAAGCACCACAGTAAACGCATTAAGCACCCCATTCTCTGAGATGGGGTAAAAGCAACAGATCAGCCCTTCACAACATACTTTCTGAGGTAAAGCTTTCACGGTTACTTCAGGGTAGATACAGATGGGATGTGGAATACGAGGATTTGTTAATGAAGTTACCAGTAAAAGTCATGAGGCATCGGGAAGTGCTCTGAGAAAGCCTGGGTGGTATGAGCATAAGTCCCTCATCATCATCATCAACATCATCGTCATCATTTATTTACTTCCCGCGCTTCCAGCGGCGAGTTCAAAGCAATGTTATGTAATACGGCCAAGGCCAGGGAAGTACAAAGCCGAGGGGGTGCACGAGAGACAGAGAATAACCACAGGCAGTAGCAAGGTTGTGCCAAAAAGAAACACGGCACGAGGCAGCACAAACAGGTGAAAGAAGGAAGGCTTAATAAGTGGCAGTCAGACAGAAGATAAATCAATATGGGGATAGATCTGTTTTGGAAAAGGTGAGGCAGGGTGGCTTAACTTACAGGGAGATTCAGAGGAAGCACAGGAGAGAAAGAGAATAAACCGAGGGGGACTCAAAGGCAGGCATGGGTGAAGGAATTAGAGAGGAGGAGCTAGTGGTTCAAGTTCACATGCCCAAAGCTTCTACAAACAGCCAGGTTTTCAGTTGTTTTCTGAATGCCAAGAGATCAGATGTGAGCCTGAAGTCCAGCAGCAGGGAGTTCCAGAGGGAGCGGACACATCCAGTAAAAGTTCCATTTCGTCTGCTAGAGAGCCGCCAGAAAGAAAACTATTGCTGGATGTGTCTGCTCCCTCTGGAACTCCTTCAGAGTCGAAAATTCCTGGTTACTGCTAGTAGGTGTGGGGACAGATGTCTGACAAGCTACACCTGATCCTGAGCAGGTGTAGCTTACCGCATGCACATTTAGACACATACTTTTGAAAATTTAAGTATGCATGTAAATGTTTTCCGTGCCCTGACTCCACTTCTCGGAATGCCTCTCACTAGTTCAGGGAAAAGTATGTGCAAATCATGTTTCTCGCATACTTTCCTCAAGGCTACCCCTGAATAATTTTGAAAAGCAAATTTATGCACATAAGGCGGGGTTTATGGTCGTAAATTCTTTTGAAAATTACCCCCTAAATAACTCATAACCATCGATAATATGAGAAAGGATCCTTAGTTGCAAAAGAGACAATAGAATAATTTATTAGTAGCAGGGTCTATCTGGCATGCTGTGATGTCAGAATAAATTAGCAACTGGGTCTATCTGGCAGGCTGCTGGTACAGCAATAACTAAAAGTCCTAGAGGAAATGCAGGCACTCAGCCAGGTCTGTCTGGCAGATTATCCAGTCCTCATGTTGACCCGGTTGATGTAGTGTATTGGTGATGCCAATCAGGGATTTTCTTAGAGGGGGACAAACTGGAATAGCTGTCCCAGGTCCCTTGCTTTGGATGACCCTGAACTGTTGGGTAAACCCTGATCTCTGTTGAGCTGCCTGACATCGCTTCTCATCCATGTCTACAAATGGGCCTGTACTTGTAGAGGCCCATGTAGCTTTGGTGGAGACCTCAACAAGAACACCCTGAGAAGGATCCCCATTTCTGCTCTTCATCCTCTGGGGAAGGGGTTGCTACATTAGCTTTGTTCTGCTGTGCCCTGAACGTTCTAGAGCCATCCTGATGGTGAGGCAGCATCCAGAAAGGTCAGGTCAACCCACAAAGCAAGATGTTCATGTAACAGCCATGCTGGTGTTAGCGACTGTTTGGATTATCGTGTGACCTTTTGTTGGACATGGTAGGCAAGAGGCGCTGGATATGAACTAAAAAATGGGTCTTGCATGCTCAGTTACCCAGAAGAGTGGAGTACAAGGGAGGAAGACAACAAAAACTGTCTTGGATAAGGATTCATATCCAAGACGTGGTCACGCTGTTTGGCTGGCAGCTGGGAAATATCTTGGGTGGTAAGGACAAGAATAACTGGGCTTATTGGATGGGCCAATTAATCTTTTTTGTTGTTATTTACTATATTACTATGATAAATTGACTGCAGTAAAGGACCTATGACCCATCATCTGGATCATGAACAGTAAGCAGAAATCCATACCTCTATTGACCAGTGTGTGGGTCAAAAGAGCCAAGTATGAAGTGGACAAAGTTGGAGTGCAGGACTTTGTGCTGTCATTGTAATACTCAATTTGACCTTTAAAGCTACAAAATTAGACAGCTATGGAACTGGTGTGAACTGACTTTATCTCCTTCCGAGTGCAGGGGAATGCATATGATAATGCTCTCTAGGTGTGTTTTTTCAGTGCAAAGCAACTTTTGCAGTCGCCATTTCTGCCCATCCATTTTCATGTATCAGGCACCCTGTCTGGGAATGTATTTGGCTCAAATTTGGTAGGAGAATATTTTATTGCGGTCCCAACACTTGAAAGATTCTAGACAGATCTGACCAGGACTGGGCACCCAATAGTTATGCCAGGAAAGAGATCTAGGCATCATAGTGGATAATACTTTGAAATCGTTGGCTCAGTGTGCTGTGGCAGTCCAAAAAGCAAACAATGGGGGTCGTTTATCAAAGTGCTATATGGCGTTTTCGCATGGAAAAAAATGCCTTTAACGCATGCGAGAACACCTTTAATGCATGCGAAAATGCCATAATGCATAGTGTGATGCAAATTAGAAAAAGGGGAGGAGTTGGGGGTTTGTGGCCAAGTTTCATAATTTGAAAAGCCATATTGCAACTACACCTTTTTAATTTGTGTGATAGGGCTTTATTGTGCTATTTTTGGAGATCCAGCCTGAGTGAGAGAGAGACAGAGACTGACTAGTCATAATGCACTCATACTAGGTAGGTATTTATACCTCTATATGAGGCCTACCTAGTCACTCGAGGTGAGGTTTAGGTATTAGTGTAGGAGTTAGGGGCCACTTTGACATTCAAAGTGAGACGTACGAACAGAACAGTGCTCTCTTGTGACAATTAGATGACCTTTGGAGTGAGGAAACACACAAAGATGAGATTTCTGCAATATTCTCTCAACCTACCTTGATGAACTCTCTACCTGGGTAACATCAAGCTAGGTTGAGAGAACATTGCAGAAATCTCATCTTTGGGTGAGTTTCCTCACTCCGAAGGTCATCAAATCTTCACAAGAGAGCACTGTTCTGTTCGTACGTCTCACTTTGAATGTCAAAGTGGCCCCTAACCCCCTACACTAATACCTAAACCTCACCTCGAGTGACTAGGTAGGCCTTATATAGAGGTATAAATACCTAACCTCTATGACAGCATTATGGCTAGTCTCTCTCTCTCTCTCTCTCTCTCTCTCTCTCTCTCTCTCTCTCTCTCTCTCTCTCTCTCTCTCTCTCTCTCTCTCTCTCTCTCACACATTCATTCATATATAGAAGGCCCCTGATAGCTACACTGCAGACTAAAATAGTTCCCCCCAGTTCAGGGCGTGGCCGTGCCCTCCGTACCCAGGTCGCGGCCTGGCACGCGGGGATTTACTTCTCCCTCCGGGAGGCGTAAATCCCCAGAGAAAGGTAAGGGGGGGGGGGTTTAGGCAGGCGGGTGGGTTAGATAGGGGAAGGTGAGGGGAGGGCATTAGAGGATTCCCTCCAAGGCCGCTCCGATTTCGGAGCGGCCTTGGAGGGAACGGGGGTAGGCAGCGCGGCTCGGCGCGCGCCGGCTATACAGAATTCATAGCCTTGCGCACGCCGATCCAGGATTTTAGTGGATACGCGCGGAGCCGTGCGTATCTACTAAAATCCAGCGTACTTTTGCTGGCGCCTGATGCGCCAGCAAAAGTACGCCTATTCGCGTTTTTTGAAAATCTACCCCTTTGTGATAAACTTCCTATTACCATAAAACATGTGATATTTTGATAAATCTGGGCCAATGTTAGGAAGAGAATGGTCAATAAAACAGAGGATGTCATAATGCTTCTGTATTGCTCCATGGTGAGACCACACCTTGAATATTGTGTACAATTTTGGTTGCCACATCTCAAGAAAAATATAGTGGTGATAGAGAAGGTACATAGAAGGATGACCAAAATGATAAAGGAGATGGAACTGCTCCCCTATGAGGAAAGACTAAAGAGGTTAGGCTGTTCAGCTTAGAGAAGAGACGGCTGAGGGGGGATATGATAGAGATCTTTAAAACTGGTAAATGTGAATTGCTTATTTCCTCTTTCAGATAATAGGACTAGGGGGCACTCCATGAAATTAGCATGTAGCACATTTAAATCTAATTGGAGAAAATTCTTTTTCACTCAACGCACAATAAAACTCTGGAATTTGTTGCCAGAGGATGTGGTTAGTGCAGTTAGTGTAGCTGGGTTTAAAAAAGGTTTGGATAAATTCTTGGAGGAGAAGTCCATTACCTGCTATTAATCAAGTCTAAGAGCATAGCCACTGCTATTACTGGCATCAGTAGCATGGGATCTACTTAGTTTTTGGGTACTTGCCAGGTACTTGTAGCCTGGATTGGCCACTTTGGAAACAGGATAGGATGCTGGGCTTGACGGACCCTTGGTATGACCTAATATGGCATGTTCTTATGTTCTTAGGAGACATGCCAGAAGTACAGGGCAATCTATAAATTGGCAGCCAGACTCTAAGCGAAGTACACAAGAAGACTAAGAAATGCGCTTTCCTTGTGTTATGCTAGAAGCATACACTTCTCCAAAGTGTTTCTAATTTGTTAAAAAAAAAGATTTAAAGCATTTTAAAATATGTCCCTATGGTCAAGGTAAGGTTAACTCAGCCTTTCCTCCTTCCACAGTAGATAAAATGCATACCAATTACAGCTGGGTAATAAAAACAGCTGAATCTGTTTGCAAAGTGCTTTTGATAAAAGCACTTCCTAAGTATAATTAGTATTATTACTATTATTATTCATCAGTTATCACATAAAGTAGCCGTGTGGGTATTGCACAGAGGGACACATTGCAAACTGATACTCAGTGACACCTCTTACAATTATTATGTCTTATTAATATGAGCAATAACGACTATGAATTCTGAGCAGAGGTAAGGAAATATGTCTAGCTAAGAACAATATACGAAACAGCAAAACAGCAATGTAGCAAAGCACAGATATTGAGAGAGCTGCTTCTAAAGGGGCATCATATCAACAGGCCTGAATAAACCTACTTTCATACATTTGTAGCCATAGTTCCAAAAAGTCCCTACTTCATACTTATTTTGGAATGCAGATAAAAATCAATCGATTATTAAAATGAAGAGTACATCCTTTTAGTCAATTGGTGAATGAGCACATTTCGGGGCGGATTTTCATACTCCGCGAATAGGCCTACTTTTGTTTGCGCTCCAGGCGCAAACAAAAGTACGCTGGATTTTAGTAGATATGCGCGGAGCCGCGCGTATCTGCTAAAAACCTGGATCGGCGCGCGCAAGGCTATCGATTTTGTATAGCCGGCGCGCGCCGAGCCGCGCAGCCTACCCCCATTCCCTCCAAGGCCGCTCCGAAATCGGAGCGGCCTTGGAGGGAATCCTCAAACGCCCTCCCCTCACCTTCCCCTCCCTTCCTCTACCTAACCCACCCGCCCGGCCCTGTCTACACCCCCCCTTACCTTTCTCCGGGGATTTACGCCTCCCGGAGGGAGAAGTAAATCCCCGCGCGCCAGCGGGCCTCCTGCGTGCCAGGCTGCGACCTGGGTGCAGGTACGGAGGGCGCGGCCACGCCCCCGGACCGCCCCGGGCTGTAGCCACGCCCCCGTACCAACCCCCAAAACGCTGCCGACACGCCCCCGAAACGCCGCGACGACCGGGCCCGCCCCCCGACACGCCCCCGACACGCCCCCGACACGCCCCCTCCGAAAACCCCGGGACTTACGTGAGTCCCGGGGTCTGCGCGCGCCGGTAGGCCTCTTTGAATGTAGGCATACCGGCGCGCAGAGCCCTGCTCGCCTAAATCCGCCCGGTTTTGGGCGGATTTAGGCGAGCAGGGCTCTGAAAATCCGCCCCTTCATGTTTACACCAGATGTCTTTAATCAAAAACTGCCTTGAATAAGTGAAATAGCTTCAAAAATCCAATATAATATCATCAGAAGAAAATCCAAGAAAAATGTTATTTATTTGCTTAGTTATTTAATAAAATGTATTAATCGATTTCCAATTTTATAATAAAATTTCCAAAGCGATGTACACATATGGCAACAAAATTATACAAAACATTAAAATAAGCCAGAATGTTAAAACAAATGTAACATTTTAATAGGCATCCCAGAATCACTGCCCTAAAAGGTACTCGCCTCTGCCCATATTTAAAACTGGAACCCCATATATAATCTATGTGATTTTAGAATTGTGCGCCGTCAACACCAACCCCTTAAGCCTAAGTAGCTTTCCCAGAGAGTTAGTTCAGAAACTCTTGTCTTCATCAGCCAAGTTTTTACTTTGCGCCGAAATTTCATCAGGTCCCCTTGTTCTCTAACCTCCAATGGAAGACTGTTCCACAATTTAGGAACAGACATGCAAAAGGACCGGTTTTGAAATCTTACGTAACTGAAACGATTTTACGGAGGGAAGTTGCCACTATGAGCCATGTTGGGAGCGAGGAACTCTCGGTGGGCATTTCCAGCAAATCCTAGTCCACAAAATCCGACGTAGCTAGTGTTTTGGTATATTGACTCCATCAGGGAATTAAAGAGGAGCTCAGAAAATAGTAATGATTTATAACCTGGGCAGCTGCCTCCTTGATGCATATATTACAACTATCAGTGAAGTGGCTGCCCAGATTATAAATTATTATTATTATTATTATTATTATTATTAAGAGCGATATACATACCTCTACTAAGTGGAAACCACACAGGCCAGACAGAACTTAAGCAAAGAAACCAGATGTTCCACGACATGGTGTCAGATTAATGATACTGTTAAAAGATTTTTAAATCAACTAGTCCAATAATTGATCGTTCTATCAGATGTATCAATCAATCATCTTATTCAAGTCAACATTTGTGAATCTCCAGACACTGCTACATTTACAAAGAGCCACAGCAATAAACAGCACCTTGCACTTAGCATTTTTGACACATGTGTACGCTAGGCGAGTAGTGGGGCAATGGGGGTTGGACCCTAGCATTCTGATAGAACGACGTAAAGACGTTCTCTTGCAGTTGCTAGCTCCCCAGTTCTCGTGCTCGCTGAACCCTGTGCATGCATCACTTTGCGTCTCTCAAATAATAGATTTAGCTTAACCTAAAAATATGCAGCTTAATGAAAAAAATTAGAGAAGGTGGCCCTGAGAGAACACGAGGTCAGGTCCTGATCACGAAAGCCCTGCCCATCTGGTAATCCTCTGCTAGCAGACATGATTTTCAATCATGATCTGAAACTGCACGACCCTTTTTTTGGCCTATCTCTAGGAAAGATTATGGAAAACCTGATGGTTTGTGAAACAATGTGCTCCTTTGCATTATTCGTTGCCTTGGTTTTATTTTGGGTTTTTTGGGGTTTTTTTTTAAAATATGAAAATACCTCTGCAGAACAGGTGTCTGATACGAAAGAAAAGAAAACATGTAAATATAATTTTCAAACAGAGAGGAAATATGTAAGGCACAGCTTTCACCCAAATGACTGTAAAAAAAAATGAAAAGGCAGATATCACACAAGAGTGGCGTGTTTTTCTTAATCTGAAAGTACTCTGCCAAACAGCAAGACATTCAAATAATAGATTACTGCTCAAGGTAATATATTCTGCCTTTCTAACATATTTAACACCTTTTGAATCTCCTCCTGCCAAGTAGTCAGGACTAGAGGGGATGCCCCGCTGGGAACACAGGACAGATGGGGCTGGATTCAGTGAGAAGACACAACACTCCCTGGGGCCAGGAGTATGATGTTAATAAACGCTTCATGGCAAGATGTAAAACATAACTCGTTCTGTTTGAGTGTGAATAGCAGCTCAGTGTGGTAGATGATGTAAATGAGAGGCTTGGAAGGATGTGCTCTGAATGGCAACTCGCAGGGCTGCCTGAATAGGAACTCGGTGTAGCACAGCAGGATCTCACCGGTGGAGTAAATTACCGGGGGTTTTCTGGGATTCAGGCATCTCGTGTTTCAATAGGAGACGCGAGCACGTCGTGAGGCGGGAAAAACTCCCGGGACACGAGCCGGATTCACCCATCTCCCGCCCTGTGACCGTGGCCAGCCTCACGCCTTGTGTTCGCTAAACCGAAATTGCAAAAAAAAAAAAAACCCCAACATTTTGCCTTCGCTTTTTGACTTTCTCTCGCGAGCTTTCATGCGGTCGAAGTAGCAGGAATATTCTGGGCAGTCATTTATCCCAGCCGTGCTGCCGCCACCACATACGGTTCTGAAGTGCTATAAATAAATATATAAAGAAATGGGAATCTGTTCAGAAGAAGGCACTATTGAAATATGAAAAATGAAAAGGATGATTACAAAAAGGGAGTTTGCTTGAAAGGGAGGGCCTTAAACCTGATTGGTAGAAATAGCAAAAAGCAGTTAAAAGTTTCATTTAGTTATGAATTTATTTTTTTTTAAAGAAGGTTATTAAGAGAGCAATTTCCTAAGCAATGTCCTTATGTGTGATAAAAATTGCACCCTGCCCCCCGCCCCCCCAATATGGCTATGTTTGCTCGTTGTTCCACAGCTCGTGTACGTTTAGCCACATTAAGTGGCGAAAGGGAGGGGAGAGGGCGTGATTTGCTCAGGGAAGAAAAAATAACATTTGCAGATTGCATTTTCAACTCTCCTGCTTCTTATTTTTCAATGGATAAAGTGTACCGGCAGGAATACTTAGCTGCCAGCGTCCGCAGGAGCTTTGCGCCCGCAGCAAGTTCCAGAAGAAAAATTGCTCGCGCGCTCTCTCTTCAAAGCTTGCCTACAGAATCCGCAAGGAACGAGCATCCAAGGCCTCAGTGCGGACAGTTTGAAAATTGCCTCCTTAAACACTATGGAAGGCATCTCCTTTATTACTTTCCTTAGGAATGGAAAAGGGAGCTTTGCCAGGTTTGTTTTGGACCCTTAGTGGTCCCCTCTTCCTGCTGGTAAAGCACGCCTCTGACACCTCCATCTCAGAGCTCTGGGGTTTTCTGTTAGATGTAAGGTGACTGGCGATTGGCGACATCTCTGCAGAAGTGGAAAGACAAGATGAGGAAAAAGATGATCTGCTTCACAGCTGATTTGAGGACTTTCTTGTGTGCTTTTCTGCTGCTGCTTATGGTCTTTTTGGGGGATTTTCTTTTGGCCAAAGGCCTACCCACAGGAACATGGAACGTGATGGCAGATAAAGGCCGTTTGGCTCATCTACTCCTCCTGCTTAGCCTTATAATCCTTTTCTGTCACTCAGAGAATGCTTATCCCATGCTCTCTTGAATTCTGATATTGTCCTTATCTCCACTGACTTCACGGGAAGTCTGTTCCATGCATTCACCACACTTTCATTAAAGAAATATTTCCTTGATTACTCCCGAGTCTGACCCCCCCTCATTCTAGAGCCCCCTTTCTGTTGAAAGAGTCCCTAGCTCTTGTGCACTATTGCTCTGTCATATCTCTCCTTGCCCTCCATTTCTCCAGTGTATAAATGTTTATATCCTTAAGCTGACCCCATATGCTTTACGATGAAGACCATTGACCATTCTAGTAGCCGCTCTCTGGACTGACTCCGTCATGTTTATATCCTTTTGAAGGTACGGTCTCCAGAATTACGCACAGTATTCCAAGGGCGGTCTCATCAGAAACGTATGCAGAGATGATATCTCCCCTTTTTCTTCAGCCTGCTATTCCTTTTCCTGGGCATCCAAACATTCTTCTGGCTTTTGCTGCTGCCTAATCTGTTTGGCAGCCATCTTGAGATCACCAGATATAATCACTCCAAGATCCTGCATCCCCTACATTGTACTGCTTCCTGGTTTGTTTGTTTTTTAGATTATTCTGCTTGTGTTGCTGAAGACATTAATGGTGAGGGAGATGACTTGGGAATGGGATGATATGCAGGGAACTGGCAGGGAATACACTAAATGCTGATTAGTGTATTGCCTGCCAGTTTACCTGTTTCCTCGCTTTCTTGCTTGTCTCTCTAGTTCTTTCTTTCCCTTCCACCAGCACATAAAAAGCTGGTCAACACAAGCTTCCCGGCTGAGGACTGAGATGAGCACGCTCATGACCTCTGGCAGCCTGCAGGACCACAAAGAGGCCATGCTTGCTTATTTATTTATTTAAAATTATGTTTAACCTCTTCCCCAACTCAAAGTAGGGTCATCTAAGCAGTGGAAAATGATTAATATGCATAATCAACATTTAACATATCGGTCAACAAACAGAAAGCAATCATAACAGATATGTTAATTATACATTTTGCAAAGAACAGGAGAAAAATACCACTTCACCCAAATCCTTAATTTAAGGATATATATACATCCCTCAAAATACCTTAACAGCTTAAAAAGCAGCGCCAATGTCCTTTCTTTATAAAAGACCTCACAAACATAAAAGGCTGACACACCAATCTAAAAATAACATTTATTTAATCATTTCTTTTCAGAAAAAAAGTCCTGTCTTAACTTTTTTTGGTGAAAGAGAAGATCATTTCTTTCTGTTCTGACGTCGCCTGGTAACAGGTGCCAGAGCGCAGGAGCAATTCTGGATGCTTTTGATCACAGCCAGACTCGGCCCATTACCCTGAAAGATGGGACAGCTAGCAATGCCTCTTGGCTGGATCTCAGCCGGCACCCAGGGATGCACCAGTTCAACTTATCTTCCAAGTAGCTTAGGTTCCAAGCTCCATAAAGCAAAAAAAAAGAAGAAACTCAAGGTTTCAAACTGAGCATGTGCCTGATTAGGTAGCCAATGTAATGCGCGGAGCACAGGGGAATTTCCCAGGCTGTAATGCGAACCTGACCCAGAAAAGATTTAATCCTTCCTTGCAATTTGCAGATTTAATTTCTGGTTATCTGCTCATTCTGGATCATTTTAGGATCATAATAATGTTGAACAGAAGGCTGCTGGGATTTTGAATTTTAAAATTGCACTATAATTTAGCTTTAAGAAAGGAATGGACATTCATTTAACTGTCAAAGAGTTTGTCCTTTGCTCCAGTGCCTTGACTGCTCCCAAGTAATATCAGTGTTGAGCCTACATTTAAAGCAGAAGTATTATCACAACTTGGTTTTTTTTTTTAGAGAACATAATTAGAAATTAAAACAAATGAAACTTAGTTTCCCCTATTTCATTCTGACATCTAGGTCATTTCCGAGCAGATCTAACCTTAAGTTTTGAAGAGCTCCTCTCCTCTAGGCATCCCCACCACTGTGAATCTGTACTATTTTCAACCTAGCCCCTGATCCACCATCAAATGTGCTCTCGTTCTGGGCTTCCACAAACTATAAGGAAGTCAGAGAGCAAGTTCCACATCTATCCTAGGGTAACAAATCCCACCCAAGGAGGTGGTTTCCCTTATAAGAAAAATATATGTTATTAACAGCTAAAAACATCTTGAACCCTTTAGTTTTAATTCATATAGGGAAAGGAAAAAAAATGCAAGTTTCTTTACTAAAATATTGTGAGAGTGCAGGAACATTATCCAAAGGAAGAATCAAATGACCAATCTTGTTGATTCTCAACTGATCAAATATAGAATTGACAATATCCTATCTGTTGCGCCCGTGGGTCGCAGGCGGCTGCAACCTCTCATGCTCACCTCTTTTTTCCCTGCACCGTCAATCATTGGGAGAATGGAGGCCTCCACCAACCAACGCCGACTTCCCTGGGGTCCCCAGAAAAGCATGGGTGCTGCAAACCGCCATCTTACTTCCGGCATCATCTAGGCGCGCGCGGGCAGGGCCTCCTTATGTATACATCATGGCGGGAACCTCGGGGGCGTCCCCTCCCGATGAGTCAACACCGCTAGTGTACTTATACGGAATGGCCCATTGCTAAGAGGAGTTAGCAAAGAGTTCTCTTGCTTGTTAAATCTGCTCTAACTTGGATCTTCTGTTCCAGACTCTCCTCCTGGCAATTGGATGCTCTGAGTACCTGCTCCTCAGGGGCTCTTCCGTGTCTTGGCTATCCGCTCCTCGGAGGGCCCTCCTGCCTGGGACATTCTGACCCGCTACTTGGGTATCTCTACTGGGACACTTCCTTGTGTGAGTACATTCTCCAACTTCTATCATCTCTATTGAAGATTCCACGGCATACCCGTCCTTCAGGCCACTACCGTTCTTCAGTCCATCCACGCTACTCTATCTGTGCCTCAGGATACTTCATCTCCTATACTGGGTCTAAGGCCTGGTTCCTGTATCACCGACCTCTGCCTCTTTAACTTCTACAGTACAGCTTCCTCGGCATACCCCGCACCGCGGGCCACTACCAGAACCTTCGTATATACATCATCATCATCCTGACCACTGTATTTACTATAAGACTGTGTTTATCACATTTCCCGCTCCTTGGGTTATCTTCTATCTTTCTCCTTAATGAAGTCTTTCTCACAGCTGTGTCCTACATCGCTGAGACCACGCCCACTGAAGGTGAGGCCCATGGGGCTCCTCCCTGTGCGCGGAGACATCTCTCACCTCGGCCTGGGGTTTACCAATTCATCAAAACCATAACACTATCCATGGACCATTTTCATGAAGCAAAATTAGTTGTGGTTGCAAAGATAATAATGTCATACTCAGCTTAACCAGTAATTTTGATTACATTATGCCTTATTCAGAAAGAGGTTTTAGCTGGTGGCACATGTGGTGGTAGAGGCACCTGATTTCCCCTGTTTCCTCTACCATGGACAAAAACTGAGAGGGGCTTATGTGTACCACAACCCCTCAGTTAAGGAAAATGTCTGATGGGCATCCCTTGCCTACCAAGTATGATCTTGCAGGCCACTATGCTTTCCTCTCATTTACAGATCACACATGAAATCCCTTCAGACTGAAATTCTCTGGAATTAGGATTCTAAATCAGCTGTTAAAGGGACCATTTCTCCTTAAAACCCAACTGGTACATTTTAAAACCCCTATGCGTGTCAGAGCTTGCGAGATATATGTGCGTGAATCGGCACGGCGCGCGCTGCGCAGATTTTTAAAACCCACGCGGGTTCCGCCCGCTACGTGCACAAGTCATAAAAAGCAAAAAAGGGGCAGAGAAGGTGTCTGGACAGGGCTTGAGCGGGTCATGGGAGGACGAGTCTGTAAAATGACGTCAGCGCGTAAGTAGTTACGCGCATAAGCGTGCGCCGGGGGTCCCCCTACCAGGTAAATTAACTTCTGCCTTGGACGGCGTGTAAGTCATGTAACAAAAAAAAATAGGCTAGTCAGAGGGTTTTTAAGGGTCGGGGGCAATAGGGTAAAAGGAGGCAAGTTAGCTAGGGGGATTAGGAAGTCTTCTCCTTTACTAAGGTGAACTAGGAGCGAACTGGAACAAAGGGCTATTGAGTCAGTGCGCACAGCTACTAAACTCCCCCGCACTTATGTGTGCGAGGCAGCATTTGTGCGCACATGCACGTGTCAATATAAAATAATGTGCACACGTATGCATGTGTAGCCAATTTTATAACACGCGCGCATATGTTATAAAATCGCCACGACCATGGGTGCGCGCCAGCAAATGCGTGCACATGTGCACTCGCATGCGGATCTTAAGATTCACCTCTAGGATGGTAACTCTTAAAGAGGCGCACATATGAGTGCGTTCGTCGGCCTACAAGCAGAGATGAGACCATTTTATAACATACGCGCGTATATGCACGGATATTAAAAATAAGCCTGACTGCATGCACATGTGCGCCCGCAATTTTAAGTGGGCATGCACCTATCCGTGCAAATGCCACTTCTACCGCTTGTGGGGGATTTTAGTAGACGTGTGCCAACACCATTCCCAATTTTCCCAGTTTGTTCCCCAGTTTGCACAGGTAAGGGATAAGAATTCCAAAACCCTCCTGGTTTAATAGCCTCCCGTTTCCCCGGTTAGCCCCTAAACTCCGCTGATCTGTCTTTTTTTTCTTTATTACTTACATGTCCTCCGTTGCGTAAGTAAAGTTACAGAGCTGGGGACCTTGGTTACACGCATCGAAGTTGAAACCCAGGAACGCCCGGGCCCCGCCCCTTTTCCAGAACCCTTCATTTGCTAATTAAAATCTACTTGATGAGCGCCCTCTGACATAGTCACGTTTCTCTTGGGTTTGGGCGCGCGCCGGGCTTTTAAAATTCACCTTTAAGAAAGCAAGGGCTGCTTCTTGACTTGCCCAGAGAGAAACTTAATGTGACTGCTTATTTGTAAGGTTACAAATCAGTTCTGCTACGCACCACTTGCAATCAGGTTTTGCATTGCTGATGATGAGTCCTGGGTATTGTTGTTCAACTCTGCCACCAGCATTTATTCCGCCTGAGGACTGCTGATTGAATACACATGTCTGAAGTTTATCCCGAAGGACAGGGAGGCGTATCAGAAAGCCGCTATGTACTAGTTTCTGACACGTACGGTAGAGCTTGTCAAGGAAGGCCTCTGTTTAAGGCCTCAAAAGCTGGAATATACTTTACCCCAGTGAAGGTTTACTACAGTGGCATTAACAAGGCACCTCAAAGAAGGAGACTTGCAGAAGGAAAACAACGTTTCCTGTCCCATTTTCTCTCTTTTCTTTTTTTTCCATTTTGGACAAGCTACAGCTTCTCCAGGTAAAACTATGGAATGCTGTGTAGAGGCAGCCCTAAACCAGGACTTAAAAAAAAAACAAAAGCCTTATTTTGTAACACTGTCCAGTGAAATCTACTGGCATTGTCAACAATCATTTCGAAATGACTGGATAAAATGGCAGTGTTTTCATCCGTTGCCATTAAAATGTAGGTCACAGCATATACATAAATCCTGTCTGCTTTATATTTGATTTCTTGTCTCTCTGCCCATTCTCGTGGCTGGAATGTGCCGGTAAGAAGGTCAGGCCTTGCCCCCTCTTTCCCTCTCTCTCTCTCTCTCTCGTTGCGGTCTTTGCTAATTGCAGGCAGCTAGAGGAATGGAAGAATTTCTTTTTTAAAAAGGAAACCACTGTGCATTTATTTTTTGTAACGATTATTTTCAAATGTATTTAACGTTTTTAGTGCTCCGCATAAATAACCTTAATGGCAGTGGTTCACATTGACTAGAGAGAAAGGGTCAGCCGCACCAGTTAGGTCTGCTGTTTTGATGATTCCAGGCTCACAAAAGGAAGAAACCGCACCCCACTGTGATGACACAACACGTTGTACCCCCCCCCCCCCCCCCGTGTCACCTCTGTCACTATCACCTCCAGGACAGCTGCAATTACAAAGACCTATTTTAATGTAGTAGGCGATATACACAGAAGAAGAGTGATAATAACAAGCAGCAACCTTGCTCTTGGAAGTTGCAAGCCAATGTTTCGTCAAAAAATGGCATGAAAGGGAAACAGCGCACTACATTTATTGCACTGGAATTGCATCCTGGTTAGGACGCTGCCCCTACTGATTTAGTCAGAAATCAGAAATCTATAAGAATCTTGTAGAAATGTAATCACACATGGGGAAACCTATACCAGCGAAAGCCCAGCTGCTATTGAAAAAAACATCTGGTCACCAATTATTGACCCCCGCCTGTATAATATTTAGAGATAAAGACATTGTTCTCCATGAAACTTTAGAGATGCTCGTGACACGTTTTATTAGACGTCCTATCCAATAATGTGCTGAAAATGCAAACCTTCCCAAAGCTTTTCCTTGCCTTCTTCAGCTCGTTTATCTGCCCAGCTCTTAAAGCATCAGTACCGGCTCGATTCTATGACATCTTCCTGTTCTGTTTTTGTCCAAGCATTTCTTCTTGTGTTACAGTAAAAGGTCCATGTAACCTCTGTTATGGAACCTCTCCTCGCCATTCCTTTCTTGAATTCCTGTTTTGCAGTCATCAGTGTAATGTCTACAAGGTGCTCCGATGAGGCTGGGGACAAGGGGGTCCCCAGACCAGTCCTCAAGGCATACCTAGGCCAGTCCAGTTGTCAAGGTAGCCACAGGAGTATGCCTGAAGCATATCTGCAACTATTATCCGCGGTGTGTACAAATATACCTCGTGTATACTCATTGGGGTGAATTTTCAAACCTGCGCGCGGGCGTACATGTGTGCGCGCTACCCGGCGCACGCACACGTATGCTCGATTTTATAACATGGGGGGGGGTCGGCGCGCGCAAGGGGGTGCACACTAGTGCACCTTGCACGCGCCGACGCCCGCGGGATTCCCCCGTTCCCTTCCCGTTAACCTAACCTTCCCACCCCTTCCCCTAACCTTTCCCCCCCCAGCCCTACTCTAACCCCCCCCCCCAAACTCTTGTTATGCCTTTTGCGCCTGCCTGGAGGCAGGCGCAGGTTGCGCGCGCCGGCAGCCTGCCGGCGCGCGATCCTCTGACCCCGCCCCTGCCCCTCCATACCCTCTCATCGCCCCTTTAGTAAAGCCTCTGGACATAGACATGTCCCGGGGCTTTATGCGCGTTGCCGGGCCTTTAGAAAATAGGCCCGGCAACGCGTAACCCCCCCTATGCGTGTAAATCCTCTGAAAATCTGGCCCACTGTTGAGGCAGTAAGAATCCAATTATTAGGATTAGTCCAGTGAGGGCCGAACCTATAGCTCAGGATTAGGAAGTTCTGGCATTAGAAGGAAGGGAGAGTCTCTGTTGGGGAAATGTGTAGGGGTTCCTATTTCAGCAAGGTTTTAAAGAGAGTTGTTAGCTTATATATGTGCTTATTTTAAAAGATAAGATGGTAACTTTGAAGCAGCCGCGTGGGCGCACATGTACGTGTGTATGCCGGTTTGTGCCACATTATAACATACGTGCTTATATGCGCACACGGCATAAAATAGGTTGTACGCATGTACATGTGTGTGCACAATTTTATATGGACTCGTGCATGTACGCGCAAATGCTGCCTCTACTGCGCAAGTGGGGGGATTTTAGTAGACACACACACGCCGACGTAACTACCAGATTCCCCAGTTCATTCCCAGTTCGCCCAAGTAAAAAGGATAGGACTTCTAAACCCCCTGCCCCCCACACAATTAATTAACCTCCTTTTTACCCTATTAACCCCTAACCTTAAAACCCCGCTGACTAGCCTAGCTTTTTTTTGTTTTAGGACTTACACACCATCTATAGCGGAAGTAAAGTCATGCGGTGGGGGGAGCCCGGCGCACGCTTGTGCGAGAAAGCTATTTGCATGCTGGTTTTATTCGTGAATCCTGGAATGCCCGTGCTCCGGCCAGGCCACCCTCATTGCCCCGCCCCTTTTCCCTGAAAACTTTTTTTTTTTGTGCACGGACCAGGAGATGCGCGCCTACGCGGGTGCCTTTTAAAATATGCGTGGCACGCACCAGCCTGACTTCTGCTCGTATCTCCCAGCTTTGGCGCACACCGGGGCTTTTAAAATTCACCCCTGTGGATAGTGTGCCCATGTTTGTTTGTTATCGAATTTCCAATGTCCAGCCGATATCTGCTCAGGGCAGTTGTTTCCGTGATAAGCGGAACATACAAATGTTCAATACATATTAAATAAATAGACCTAGGGGATTCGTCTGGCTGAAGAGCCGTCTCGATTTCTTTCTGAAAGATGAGGTAACAAGTCTCAAGGTGTAGGGGGGTAGCAGAGGCGGTTTCTTGTTCCAAATTTTTGGGGCAAAGCTCCTGAATGCTTGCGCAAGTTTATCTGGCAGAGGCTGGAGGAGGGGAGGAAAGGAAGACCATTTGGGATGTTCGAAGTTCCCTTGTGGATGTGTAGGAGAACAGGAGCTGGGAGAGAGATACTCACCGGCCCACTGGTTTACGCATTCGAAGACGAGGCAAAACGTTTTAGCCTGCTTTTGACTTGGAGCCACTATAACTGACCTTAAGATTGGTCAGTTCCTTTGAACCCCTACCGATCCTCAGGATTGAAATAAAAATTGCAGTAAAATTGAAAGGAGAAAAAGAGGGGAATCCTTTTGCTGTATGGCATTTGTTCCAACTGCCTATTGAACTATAAAAGTATGCGATTTGCAGCAGGATTCTCAAATGAATTCTTTTTATTGATATAAAACCTGCAACTTAAAACTCAGACCCGATAGAGAAGCTGCTCTCTAAGTGTCTACAGTTGCCCATCTTTAAATCAAATTAAACTCCAGCTTGCAATATTGCTTCTTCATAGGAAAACTGCAGGGCTCCGTGACACTAGAAATTATGCTTCACACTTCAATTTGCCTATGTGTGTGTGTGTGCACTTTATTTTTTTATGCATGAAGTGTTCTCCTATCGTGTTCGGAAGAAATGGTATCCTGGAAAGCTGTCACACGTTGGATTTATGAGCAGCATGCACAAGTATCAGAAAACAAATATGAACATGAGAGGGGGGGGGGCGGGAAGAAGGCTTCCTACCTTTGGAAATATCATCCTATATATATATATTTTTTTTAAACGTGGTTTGCATTCTGTGATGTGTGCTAAGAGTAGCAGGCTGTCAGAGGCGCACTCACCCACCCACCACCCCCCGGGTAGCAAAACAGTTGGCAAGCGTGACATAGGATGGTGGACGCCAGCGACAGGGGAATGCAATTTTCGGTTATTGTAACTTCAATTGATGTGATGCAATATTTGATCTATTGCCTCTGAGTGAGGAACAAATCACATTCCAGGGAATTGTAACATAAAACCCTTATCCAGTTATGTGCAATGTTGACTGTCATACAGCTGCAAGATCCCTGTGAGGTTCTTTATGATCAATATTACCAGTGTGTGGCAGCATCTCATAGACAGAAAACACATGCGCTATGATTCCCCAGGGCAAACGGAGATTGTATAATAGGAAAAAAAAAAGAAGCCAAATGACTGCAAACTAAATATTAAATGACTTTCAATACACAATATTGTTTTTTTCTTAAACTGTCAATCTCCAATATTGAAAATTCATTTTATTTTATAATGCCCATTTTACAATAGGAACATTGTTCTCTGTAGCAGGTAATCTTCCCAGAATGTATGATCTTAGCAAGAGGAGAACCCTTGAAATATTTTTGTGAATTCAAGCTCTACCTTATCTTACCCCCCCCCCCCCAAATCCTACCCTCCATCTCTTGTATGCTAATACACAAACTTTTAAACAGCCACACAGGCGCATATGTACACGCGTATGCCAGCTCACGCCAATGGAAGCAGCCATATTATAATATATGCACGGTATTTGCACTCATGGTATAAAATCGGCTGTATACTTGTTCATGTGAATCCAATTTTATATGTTCGCGAACATATGCACACATTCGCGAACATATGCACACAAATGCAGGCTCACCGCATGAATGGGGGAGATGCATGCAGATGCAATAGCCTTTTTTTCCAGTTTGCTCCCAGTTCACCCAATTGATCGTATTTCCTAACCATCCCTGGATTTAGCCTCCCTTTCACCCTTTTAACCCTGACCCTTAAAACCCCACTGGCTCGCCTAGTTTTTTGTTATAATATTAATACTTACACGCCGTCCATAGCAGAAGTAAAGTTATGCAGTAAGGGGGACCCCCGGCGCGTGTTTGAACGCGTAAATACTTCTGAGCACATTTCAATGTAACTTCTCGGAAACGATCATGCCCCGCCCATGCTTCACCCGGACCACGCCCATGCCCACCTCTTTTTTAAAACTTTTTGATTTGCGCACGTGTGCCGGGAGATGCGTGCGTACTCAGGTGCTTTTTAAAATCCACGCAGCGCACGCTGGCCCGAGACGGGCGCAAATCTCCCGGCTTTGGTGTGCAAAGGGCTTTTAAAATCGACCTTCATGCAACAGCAGTTTGGTGGAAGTGATCAGGAAGGGGTGGAGGTGAAATGGACGGGTATTTTAGGGCATTCAGGAAATTTGGTAGTGGGGTTATTAGATAGGCGGTGTGAGGAGTCAGTTCTAGAGCTGGTTACAAATCTATGAATGAGAAAAATTCAAAGTAGAGGTGACTGTGGTTGAGATGTTGGTGGATAGCTATTATGGTTAATAGGTCCCCAGTAAAGGTAATTAAGATGAAATCTGTAATGGAATTCAAGAGAGCTTCGAATAAACACTGCCCTTGGCCAGTCCCCTGACTCCTGCTTATGAGCTTAAGTGGCTGCATTGTCCCTCTGCCTTGGTTTTATTTACATAGGCTCTTACAGACAGGCAGATCTTGATAAGCATCCTTCAGTGCTGGTTTAAGGTTCTCATCTGGGCAACGTTTCTTTTCTTTAGCTGTGACAGTGTTTTTGGCCTGTCAGTACATTTGTCTGAATACTTCTTGGCTATTGTGATTCATATTAAGTGCTTTCAGTGGTAAAACCAAACTATATAACCATGCCTCCACCAAAGCACGAGCGCTTTCCTTTGCTGGCCCATTGTTATGGAATACCTTGCCCACTGAACTGCGCCTTGAGCCATCTCCCAAAACTTTCAAGCAAAAACTCAAGACATGGTTATTTACACATGCCTATACCTGAAATATATATGTCTTTCTTCCCCTTTATATGCCCTGCCTTATGTACCCAACACCCCCTTTCTCTACACTATCTCTAATTTCCCCTTTTTTATGCCCTTACTGTAAATACCATTCCATACATTTGCTCTTAATTGCACCTGAAGCGCTTTCTCCCCTCTCTTATCACCCCTAATTTATAACTCCATCTCCTCCTAACCTGTCCCTAACCTCATACCTAATTTCCTAAAATCCCTTTACTTTCCAGCTCTGTTTAACTCAGCTCAGTTAATCCTAAATGATAGTTCTGTTTTAAAAGATTCTACTTGTTTTATGTTCAAATATATATATTCTTACTTTTGTTAAATGTATAATGCTTATTTAATCCTGTTAAATGTATAACGCTCCGGCGTAAGTTCCTGTTCATTGTACACCGACGTGATATCCTTGATGAGCGGCGGTATATAAAAAAAACTATAAATAAATAAATAAATAAATAAAACATGGGATATCTTCCTACGCTTCCTTGGATGTCTCACTTAAGTCTAAATGGTGAAGGAACAATCCCCAATCACTCCTGCCCTTCTGGATCTATATTTCAGAATGATGCTGACCATCTTTGAGGCCAGCGTCATTTTGAAATACTGACCTGGAGGGGCAAGAACCACTGCCTCATTTGCATTTTAGAGACCAGTGATGGGGTAAGAGGCATCTGAGGGTGGGTGAGTTAGGGACATACTTCAAGAGTCCTAGAATTTTTTTTTTATTTTTGAGGTGCTATTTTTTTTGACACAGGGAGAGGGTCCCATTTAGTTTTGCTTGTTTTTTGTTTATTTTATTAGTATTGTTTGTTTAAAGCTGACAACACAGCTCTGGACAATGTCATACATGTACACAGGTCACTACGTACGACCAGGTCAACAAGTAACCTACATCTTGAAGTGCCACCACTACCGCTAGCCAAACTGTCCTCCACAAGAAATAGAGCCATTTCCATTGCTGGCCCGAATCTATCTCCTTACCACAACACCTGAGCTCACAAGAAAACCCTAAAGCTTTCAAAAAAGAACTCAAAACATGGCTATTCAGCCAAACTCTCAAAGACGGCATAGGATAACACAACAGACCACACCTACTGCATCCCCTCTTCGGGTATGCAATATCATTCCAATGACTATTTCATTAATTCACCGAAACCTCATCAAGCTTCTCCCTCTAACAATTCTTCTCCAGATATAATTTGAGCACTGCTATATACCTCGTTATATGATTTATATTGTTTGTTTTGTTTGTTTTTATTTATTACACTGTGGGGCGGATTTTCAGAGCCCTGCTCGCCTAAATCCGCCCAAAACCGGGCGGATTTAGGCGAGCAGGGCCCTGTGCGCCGGTGAGCCTATTTTACATAGGCCTACCGGCGCGCGCAGAGCCCCGGGACTCGCGTAAGTCCCGGGGTTCTCCGAGGGGGGCGTGTCGGGGGGCGGGGCCCGGTCGTCGCGGCGTTTCGGGGGCGTGTCGGCAGCGTTTTGGGGGTGGGTATGGGGGCTTGGCTACGGCCCGGGGCGGTCCGGGGGCGTGGCCACGCCCTCCATACCTGCCCCCCAGGTCGCGGCCCGGCGCGCAGGAGGCCCGCTGGCGCGCGGGGATTTACTTCTCCCTCCGGGAGGCGTAAATCCCCGGAGAAAAGTAAGGGGGGGGTGTAGACAGGGCCGGGCGGGTGGGTTAGGTAGAGGAAGGGAGGGGAAGGTGAGGGGAGGGCGTTAGAGGATTCCCTCCAAGGCCGCTCCGATTTCGGAGCGGCCTTGGAGGGAACGGGGGTAGGCTGCGCGGCTCGGTGCGCGCCGGCTATACAGAATTCATAGCCTTGCGCGCGCCGATCCAGGATTTTAGTGGATACGCGCGGCTCCACGCGTATCTACTAAAATCCAGCGTACTTTTGCTGGCGCCTGATGCGCCAGCAAAAGTACGCCTATTCGCGTTTTTTGAAAATCTACCCCTGTGTTATTGTTCAGTACCAGTTCCAGTTTCTGTTTAAATGCTTTAGATGTAACAAGTTGTTGTAAATGTAACCCGGAGTGAAGGCATTTTTTGCTATACCTCGGAATATAAAAAACTCCTAAACAAATGAATAAATAAAAATAAATTTTGTTTTAAATAAACAAAATGAAACAAAATAAGCCATAAACAAAATCCCAAAAAATAAAAAGTAATCAACATTAATAAATTAAACAATAAAAAATAATAAGCATACACCCCTAATGCCTGGGTGTTAGCAGGGAGGTTCCACAGTTGGAAGATTATGTATGATTTTGACAGGATTTATGGATATATAATATGGTTGGTTATTTGTATATTGTATTTTTGTTCGTATTGGTACATTGTAATACTATTTCATGCTATGTTGATTACATGTTTATACATTATGAGGTAAATTTTAAAAGCTTTACACATACCAAGCCAGGAGATACACACAGACGTCAGGCTGGTGCACACCCCATGGATTTTAAAACGCGTCCGAGTACGCGTATATCTTCTTGTACACGCCCCAAATTTTTTTCAAAAAAAGGGGCAAGGTGTGGGCATGGTCTGGGAGGGGAATGAGCATTCTAGGATTTATCAGGGAAATCAGCGTGTAAGGATTTACATGCACCAGCACGCCTGCCATGAAACTTTACTACTCTATGGATGGTGTGTAAGTAATAAAAAAAAACTTGGCTAGTCAATGGGGATTTACGGGTTGGGGCTAACAAGGTAAAAGGGAAGCTTTTAAACTAGGGGTTTAGGAAGTCCTATCCTTTACCTGGGTGAACTGGAAGCAAACTGGGGAAACTGGTAATTGCATCAGCACACGTGTCTAATAAAATCTCCCCACATACAGCAGAAGCAGCATTTGCATGCACATGTGCAAATCCATATAAAATAGTAGGCACAAGTATGCACGTACAGCCGATTTTATATCATGTGCACCTATACGTGCATATGTTATATAATGGCCGCGTTCAACGCCCATGCGGCTGAAAGTTACTATCCCTGTATTTTCCTTTGGCTAAACTTAACAGTTTATAAAGAAGATGTATTCATGAATAAATTAAATTATTTGATTATTGGCTAATATATAGTAACATAGTAATGGCAGCAGAAAAGGACCAAATGATCTATCCAACCTGTCCAGAAAGCTTCTTAATGTAGTATCTACTTCGCATTGCAGGTTACCCCCATGTTTCTCTAAAGGGTAGTAACTGCCACTCTGAGCATTTATCCCCAAGCCTTATGATAAGGGTAGTAATATTCAAACAGAAAAGAGACCTCTTGATACAAAAATAAACAAAATATAAACATACCCAGTAAGTGAGTTTAAAAGGGTAGTAATATTTACAATTAAAACCAGCAACTGTCATACCCATACAAAATTACTGCCGGCAACATTTTTACTGGATGAGCAGCCTTCTTGAAAATTCAGACAATGCTGCTTGAACGGGTTTTGCTTTTGGACTTGGCCATAGAAGCCGTCCTGTGCTTTTCCACTTATTTCTGCATATTAGTATAATCAGATCGTAAAAGTCATGGCTCATGTTGGTTTTCATCTGAATCCATTTCCCCTTTATCCCCGCTGATGTCAAAGAAGAGAGCAATATTGCAGTTCTGTCAAAAGCATCAAGCTTATTGGTTAAGGGTAGACATTCCCATGCCTTCTGATAAGTGTAGTAACTGCCGCCCCGAGCAGATCACCCCCTTGCACTCTTTCCTTCATTCCCATCCTCTAGCCTTTAGGAATCCAACGTGTTTATCCCATGTACCCTTACAATTCTTTGACTGTTTTGGTCTTCACCACCTCCTCTGGAAGGGCATTCCAGGCATCCACCACCCTCTCTGTGAAGAAATATTTCCTGACGTTGATTCTTCCTCCCTGGAGTTTCAAATCGTGGCCCCTAGTTCTATTGTTTTCTTTCCAGTGGAAAAGGTTGGAAGTTTGTGCATCATTAAAACCTTTCAGGTACCTGAAGGTCTGTATCAAATCTCTCCTGCACCTCCTCTCCTCCAAGGTGTACATATTCATATCCTTCAGCCTCTCCTCATAAGTCTTCTGATAGAGACCCCACAGCATTTTGGTCGCCCTTCTCTGAACCGCCTCCATCCTGTCTCTATCCTTTATGAAATGCAGGCTCCAAAACCAAACACTGTACTCCAGGTAAGGCCTCACCAAGGATCTGTACAAGGGCATCATTACCTCCTTTTTCTTACTGGTTATTCCTCTCTCTATACAACCCAGCATTCTTCTAGCTTTAGCTATAGTCTTGAATATTGCTTTGCCATCTTCAGATTGCAGATACTATTACCCCAAGGTCCTTCTCTTGGTCCGTGCACATCAGTGTTTACCCCTCATCACATACTGCTCTTTTGGATTATGCATCCCAGATGCATCACTTCACTTCTTGGCATTTAATCCCACCTGCTAAATCTTTGACCAAGCTTTCGTAAATCATTTTTCATTCTATCTACTCCTTTAGGCATGTCAGCTCTGTTGCAGATCTTAGAATCATCCACAAATAGTAGGGATTTGCATTAGTTTTAAACAAATGTGCAATCTGCAACTTATAGGACTGTATTAAAAGCTTTGCTGAAATCCAAATAGATCACATCGAGTGCTCTTCCTTGATCCAATTCTTTGGTTACTCAATCAAAAAAATCAATCATATTTGTCTGACAGGACCCTACCTTTGGTAAATCCACACCTGATTATAGATAGTTCACTATCCTTTCCTTTGGCAGAGTTTCCATTTTTCCACTAGCAAAGTGAAGCTAACCGGTCTGTATTTTCCAGCCTCCTCTCTACTGCCACTCTTGGGAAGTGGGGCCATCCCTGTCCAATCCTGCAGCACCACTCCCATTTCCAGGTATCTATTGAACTGGTCCTTCAGCAGACATAAGAACATAAGAACATGCCATACTGGGTCAGACCAAGGGTCCATCAAGCCCAGTATCCTGTTTTCAGCAGTAGCCAATCCAGACTACAAGTACCCGGGAAGTACCCAAACATAACTAGATCCCATGCTACTGATGCCAGTAATAGCAGTGGCTATTTCCTAGGTCATCTTGATTAATGCCAGTTAATGGACTTCTCCTCCAAGAACTTATCCAAACCTTTTACCCAGCTACACTAACTGCACTAACCACATCCTCTGAAAACAAACAGAGCTTAATTGTTCACTGAGAGAAAAAGAATTTTCTCCGATTAGTTTTAAATGTGCTACTTGCTAACTTCATGGAGTGTCCCCTAGATAGCACATCTCTGAGCTCCCTCAATAACCTGGGATGAACCTGAGCTGGCCCCATGGCCTTATCCCCTTTCAGTTTGTCTAGCTCTTCCAATATATTCTCTTCTGTAATTGGAGTTTCATCTAGCCTTTCCCCATCTACTGTCTTGTCAACCAGCAATGGTCCTTCTCCAGGGTCTTCTTTAGTGAACACCAAACTGAAGTATTTGTTTAATATTTCTGCCATTTCTTCATCTCTCTCCACACCTTGCTCCTCGTCAACTTTCAATTACACTGTACTACTTTGGCCTTCCTTCTTTCTCTGATATATCTGAAAAATGTTTTGCCACGTTGCTTTACCTCTTTGGCCATCCTTTCTTCCACTTGACCTTTTGCTTTCCTGTTTTCTTTCTTCGTCTCCCTCATTTTTAACATATTTTCTTCCCTGTGTTCTTTTTTTTTTTTTTTAATTCTTTATGCTTCTTGCTGTTCTTTTTGCCTTTATTTTTTTTGTCACCTCCTTTATCAACCAAATCAGTTTCTTTTTCCTCTTATTCTTGTTTACTTTTCTAACATATAGATTTGTTGCCTTTGTAATAACTCCTTTTAATTTTACCCACAGTTGTTCCACCTCACATATTTTCTCCCAGTGTTCCAGTTCTTCTTTCAGGTACGTCCCCATTTTAACAAAGTCCGTATTTGTGAAATTCAAAAACGTGGGTCTTTGTGTGACTTCTCTGTATCCTATTCGCGATGTTGAACCATACCAATTGATTATCACTGGTGATCAGGTGAGCCTCCACCTGAACATTAGAGACATTATCCCCCATTAGTGAGCACTAGATTATCACACTCTCCCTCGTGGGTTCCATTACCATTTGTTTGAACAGAGCCTCTTGAAGGGCATCCACTATCTCTCTACTTCTTGTAGAATCTGCAGAAGGGATACTCCAATCCACGTCTGGCAGATTCATATCTCCAACGCGCAACACTTCTCCCTTCTTTCCCACCTTTCAGATGTCTTTGATCAGATCTCCGTCCAGTTCTTCTGTTTGAGTCGGAGGCCTGTAGATCACACCAATAAAAATGGAAGCACCATCTTCATATCTAAGGACGGTCCATAATGCTTCTTCTCTACCCTACGTCCCTTGCAATTCAGTTGCTTGAATATTGTTTTTGACATAAAGATATTGTATGGCTGTTCTTATTGATATTAGTAATAGGTACAGTATTATTGCTTTGGGTATATTAATATTTATTGTCCACAATGTTGCTATTCATTTTCATATGTGATTACAATAGATCTTTTTTTGCCAAAGGTGCCTGTAATGTACATGTCATGAAAGAACTCTCCCTAATCTGTTCAAAGCTGTTTTGTTATTATTGAGAAAACACTCCAATTATAAATATGCAGAAGAATTTTACATACATAAATGAATATCTAACATGTCTACAAAGTGCAGCCAGTTAAAGCTGAGTGACACGGGACAGTTAAGCACAGCACATGTGGCATCTCATGTGCTTGTATTACTTATCCTCATGCACTGTGCAGGTAACCTGGGCAGAAAACATTGCAACTGGAATGGCGATCTCTCACCACTTTTTATTTTATTTTACACACAACGAACACAGGCAACTTTGTCCATTTTCTGTAGGTGTTCTTTCAGGAAACATGATCTACAGTATCCCTTTTATTTGGTAGAGTTCAGCATGTTGCAGAGGGAATTGTCTTGATGAATTGATTAAGCAATTTCCTCTGGGTGCAGCACTTTGGGAAAAAAAAAAATACATTGCAAGAACAAGTTCCATAGCTTAGGTAAGAATGAGAACGTGAGAGAGAGAGAGAAAAAGAGTAAACTAACGGGCAGATACAGAAAGAAGCGCGGGAGTACCGGCGAGCGCCAGTGTCCTGGGTGCGCGATTCAGTATCGGCCCGCATGCAAATGAGGCGCTAGGGACACTAGCGCATCCCTAGCGCCTCTTTTTTGACAGAAGCAGCAGCTGTCAGCGGGTTTGACAGCCGACGCTCAATTTTATCGGCGTCGGTTCTCGAACCCGCTGACAGCCACAGGTTCGGAAAATGGACGCTGGCAAAATTGAACGTCCGTCTTCTAACCCGTGGGCAGAGTTTTTAATTTTTTTTTTTTAATCTTTGATTTTTTTTTAAAGTTTTGGGGCCTCCGACTGAATATCACTAAGATATTAAGTTGGAGGGTTACAGAAAGGCATTTTTTTTCTGCTTTTCTGTACACTTTCCCGGTGCCGGCCGAAATTAATGCCAGCCTTTGGGCAGGCATTAATTTCTGAAAGTAAAATGTGCGGCTTGGCTGCACATTTTGTTTTGTGAATCTCGCGGGAATAACTAATAGGGCCCTCAACATGCATTTACATATTGCGGGCGCTATTAGTTTTGGGGGGGGGGGGGGGGGTTGGCCATGCATTTTTGACGCGCTATTACCCCTTATTGTATACGGGGTAAAAATAGCGCGTCGAAAACGCATGGCCAAATGCGGGCTAACAGTGCGCTCCGCTGCAGCGCACTTTACTGTATCAGCCTGTAACAGGGTCATTATCAAATTGTGTTAGAGACTTATCACGGCATGACGTCTCTCTCTTGCTCTCTGTCTCAGCTTGTGATGTGAAAACATTGTGGGTGTTATAAATTTAGTGCAGGTTGCCAATATCTTAAAAATTTACCCTAACCACACCCCTTCTTTTTTTATCTCGGGTGCTATTCTTGCAAAATGTATTGCAGAGGCGGCCATCTCCGGTGCTCAAGAGCCATAAACAGGTCAGGTTTCAGGATATCCCCAATGAATATGCAAGAAATAGGTTTCCAAAGAATGGAAGCAATGCATGCAAATCTTTTTCCTGCCGTGAAGCTTCAACAATGAAGACAAAGAAGAACGCAGAGCAAAACTAAGCCTGATAGTTTCATTTGTGATTTCACTGCACTGTTTCTTCATAGCAAGTCCCATAAGGGTATCTTTTAAAGGTCAATTTTGCACACCACATATGCGGTCTAAACAGATTTCTGTGCTGGAAGGAAGAATCTCATTCTTTCATTAGATATTGTGTGCTTCTGTATTCTATTTCTCAACCTTATTTAGGTCTTATATTGCAAACACCTTTGCAGATAAATTGGGCTATGTCTATAAGTTTCTTGTGTTTCCCTGGGAGCTTTCGCCATCACATCACTGATTATGACAAAAGCAGTACCAAGAACTACCTCAACAGCTTGCATCTTTCACTGTTTTTCAGCTAAGATTAGGGCTTATGAAAGGTGCCAGACTGACAGCAATGGATACTGATGTCCATCATTTATTAAAGCACAGAGGAGGTATTTTACCGCTGATGTGAGATGGCAGAGCATTTCGTTTCCACATTTACTTTTAGCTCTCGGCTGGGGCTGTCAACTAAGAAGGCAATTAATAATGACTGTGGTTGTGTTTTTATGTGAAACAATCAGCCTGTCTACACGAACTAGGCTGAAACTGCCTTCTTAGTCAGAGACCACTGATTGGTGGGTGAATGCTAGAAGATTTGCAAAGGACGGAGAGCAATTTAGTCTCAGGAAGGCACCCAAAGAGCAAAATAAGAACTGTCCTGGGAACTGGATAAGTAGACAAAAGAGAAAAATGTTTTAAACCCACAGGTAGGATGAAGAAAGGTGGGAGTGCCATTGGGACTGACTGGGTCTATAGATGACGGAGTCTACCCCTTCCATCCTAACCATAATGTCTCAATTATTGCCAAAAGCCCTGGCTCATGGTTTTGGCTGATATGAAGCATGTAACCTAGAGCAGAGGGTATTCAACTCAGTCCTTGGGACACACAGCCAGGTTTTCAGGATATCCACGATAAATATGCATGAGATAGATATGCATACACATATTTATTGTGGATATCCTGAAAACCTGACTGGCTAGGTGTACCCTGAGGTTTGGGACGAGAACCACTGACCTAGAGCAGTGTTTCCCAGTCCTCTCCTGGAGGCTGAGCTAACCAGTCAGTTTTCAGGATATCCATAATGAATATGCATGAGATAGATTTGCATTCTCTGGGTAACCAGGGTATGCAAATCTATCTCATGCATATTCATTATGGCAAACCTGAAAACCCAACTGGTTAGGTATGCCTCCAGAAGTTTGGCAAACACTGACCCAGAAGGCAGATGTAGATTCAGAAGGAGATAAGGCAGAGGACAAGCGCTGACTATTCCCTTTCATTTCTCTGGCATGACCATGTCAGAAAGGACCGAGATGCAGATTTTTCTTGTATGAGACTGGTCCAGGTTGCCAGAGGCATGAATTCACTGTCACTGATTGCATGCTCTCTCTCTGCTGACAATGTGCAGAAAGACTGCATGTTGCTGTTCCGTGTTTGTCATATTGCACAAACCTGAGAATTTTTTTTAGTTGCCAGTTGTACCTAACATACCCATACCTTGACCTTGATGTAACCATGCCTTGACCTAGAGGTAGCCATGCCTTGACCTTGACGTAACCATGCCTTGACTTTGATGTAACCATGACCCAGCCTTGCCTTCTTGCCTCATGCTTCGCCAGACCATGTCTCCAAGTACCTTAGTCCGACCATGTCTTCAAGTATCATCTGATCGTGTCTTCAAGCATCCTCGTCTGACCATGTCTTCAGTGTCCAAATCTGACCATGTCTTGAGCTTCGTCTTGTTCCAATATCATCGCCTGTCCTCAACCTCTGTCCGTCCTGATGCATTTGCCGTTCGCGTATGGCAGGTCCGAAAGGGCTATCGAGTGGCCGGAGGGCTACCCCAGAGACCAGCATTGCATTGTCGGGTCTCTACTGATGCATCAGGTTCGGCGGAGGCCCGAGTCCCTGGTCTTCAGCCTGTCCACCTGTGCTGGGATACATCTCACCTGCCTCGGTGCTTCTACAGAGCTCTCTGCAGTCGCGCCGTGGTCCATGGGCACACAACTCTCCCCGGAGTCGGGATCGCTCCCTAGTGCTCCTGCAACAATATGCTGGTAAACTTATGTGCGTACAGCCTGTTCATGCATAAGAGTACCTGGATTGATGGGAGGCATTTCTGGGGCAGAGTTTGGGAAGAGTTTAGACTTAGGTGCTCGCTTTGGGATTTCAATCAGTGTGTGCCTACATTTTCTGTAAATCTTTCAAGCTCAGAAGAGTTTAAAAAATATATTTTAGATTACCTTCCCCAGCTATAACAAAGGTTGCCCAAAGTGGTCTACAAAATTTAAAAAATACAATGCATAAAACAAACAAGACAAAAACTAAAATAAAAATATAAGATAAAAGAAACCCACAAGAACAGTAAAATAACATAATACAAATTCCAGAAAATCATATCATAAACAAAACATACACAAAGCATTTTGACCATGATAGCAGGTAAAATTTGTGCAAGTAACTTTGGTGAAGTAATTTTCAAAGTGCATTTCTGTGCACAAGTTCATTTCAAGATTGGTGTAACTTATGCACATATTTGTCACTTTATTTAGGTGTGCTTGTTATATAATTACCCCTTACATTATTTCTTGGTTGTCATTACATTTACTGAACTGAAATAAAAAGGATCCAAAGATCATGTTGCACTTCATGAGTTTTGTGAAGTCACAGTGGTTCCTTCTTTAAATGCGACTCGATATCTGACGAGAAAGCTCGTGTGCTGCATCTGTGAAGTATTCTTCTATTGGTTCCATAAAAGGTGTCAAAGAAGCCAGTTTCTTCTAGGACCAATATCAGTACTAGAACACTGCACTATCTAAGCCCACGCATACCGAGTCACATGCTTATAGTATCGACACATACAGCAGATAAGCACTCTATTCAGTGTTCTAGTTTTGCAATATGTTTTCCAATTATAATCCAAATATCAGAAAAATGATGAAAACATATGAAAAGCAGGTGTTTTGCAGTTAAGAAAGCTGAAATCCTTAAATATGGGCAATTTTATAATGTGATAAGACATTTTCCAACCCCGAGGAAAAGTACAGATGCATTAAACTGCATTGAATCCAATGCATAGTTTGTTGTGTAAACAACATATGTTCCAGAGATGCTTTTAAAGGAAAAATAATCATTCCTCAACAGATAGGAACAGAAAATCTTGTCAGCATATTTCCAAATTGGTTTTGTAACAATGAAAATTGCTTGGAATGGTAAGTTGACTACCAGCCTTTTTGATAGAAGTGCTAAGGTTTCCAAAATCCTGCATGCTATAATGATGTAGGATGCACTTCATTAGTTGAAATCTAAAACAAAGATTAGACGCAATGTATATGTGTCTTATCTTCCAGAGATAGAATTACACCCAGGATTCATTTCGGCAGTTCAGGAAGTTACAAGAGGTGCGAACAACAAGCTGATACTTGACAGTGATAATCGTTTGCTGGTGTGACCCACAAAATGGGGAGGCTATAACAGCACCCGTACAGCATGAGACATTCTGAAGCCTGAACAATCTTTAGAAAATTGCTGATAGGTCTACATTGAAAATCAATTGCTATGTTCCTCTTATGGGTTGCTATTTTGTGGTCTTACTGTACATAGATGCTGTGAGCAGATGGCTCCACATCAAGGGACAAACTGAGGCAACCCTGTTTTTACTCCATTGCATGTATGGAGATCAGTTCCATAAGAAGAGCAGGAGTACATCATCAATGCTTGTAGTGGGTAAAAGCAGGACAGGCTCAGCATCTCCCCCATGACATGGAGCTCTGTTGTCACCTTATGTACAGAAACCCAGCATGATTAAAAACTCCTCAGAGGGGGTAAATAGGAACAACTATGGTAGGCAGAAGTGAACTATGGCTGCTGACCACAGAGTCTTTAACTGAAAGGCATGATGGGATGCTTTGCTTATGAACTGACTGCAAAGAATGGGATGTCCCTGCAAAAAGGGATGTTTTTAACGAAATGATAGGTCCAAAATATTTCTCAAACTTGGAATGCATCAGCAGAATTTTGGCAGACACTGCTAGACTAGCAATCATAATGCCAGCTTCGATACATTCAGTGCACCATTTGATTATCACTGTGCTCTATGTCTTTTTTTTGGAAACTGGTCAATACCGAAAGCATTTCATAGGCGTGTCCTGGCACATCTTTGCTGCAATACAAGGTGGAAAAGCACGATGAGTGGCAGTTTAGAAAAGCATGATGGTTTGAACTAGAAAACTGGAACTGAAACTGTACAAAAAAATGATAGTTTTGTGTGCAGGAAAATCTCTCTAACTCAGGGATAATTTACAATTGTAGGGAACCTTTGGTTTCCCTAACTAAAAGGAGTGTACCAATTTACTGGGGAGGTTCTGCGTAGAAATAAGTGAGAGAGGTTCGGGTTTTGTTCCCCCATGTGGGAACAGCAGATGGTGTGTCCTAGTTGCTTTTATGTCTCCTACTTTCCCATTTAAGAATCAGCCTCCCGTTGACTTTTCTAACCAGTCTTTGTTGCGATTGCTGCTCTCTCACCTCCCTTCCCCGGATGCCAGCTCGGTTCCTTGGCATGGCATGGTTCCTGCCGACCTCGATGCCGCCCTTTCCTGCTCTCTCCCATCCCAATGCCTCGCTCCTGTTGCCAGTGCAGCTGGGAGATGGCACACGCAGCTCAGCATTGCTTTGCTATTCTTCCATCACAATGATGAGACGCTGCCACTGCTGTCTTCATGCAACCCTGGAGCACAGCCGACTTCCTGGATGCTGCTGACATACCGCTCCTGCTCTGATGTCTCCTAGGTGCATATGCCTCTCTTGAACATTTAAAGGGATTGCGGTGGGAAAAGCCTCGCTTCCATTCCTGATGGTCATCCTGTCAACCCTATAAAAGGGCTCTCCTGTCAGTTCATAAGAACATAAGAAATTGCCTTGCTGGGTCAGACCAAGGATCAATCAAGCTTAGCATCCTGTTTCCAACAGAGGCCAAAACCAGGCCACAAGAACCTGGCAATTATCCAAACACTAAGAAGATCCCATGCTACTGATGCAATTAATAGCAGTGGCTATTCCCTAAGTAAAATTGATTAATAGCCATTAATGGACTTCTCCTCCAAGAAATTATCCAAACCTATTTTGAACCCAGCTACACTAACTGCACTAACCACATCCTCTGGCAACAAATTCCAGAGCTTTATTGTGCGTTGAGTGAAAAAGAATTTTCTCTGATTAGTCTTAAATGTGTTACTTGCTAACTTCATGGAATGCCCCCTAGTCCTTCTATTATTCGAAAGTGTAAATAACCAAGTCACATTTACTCGTTCAAGACCTCTCATGATCTTAAAGACCTCTATGATATCCTACCTCAGCCGTCTCTTCTCCAAGCTGAACAGCCCTAACCTCTTCAGCCTTTCCTCATAGGGGAGCTGTTCCATCCCCTTTATCATTTTGGTTGCCCTTCTCTGTACCTTCTCCATCGCAACTATATCTTTTGAAATGCGGCGACCAGAATTGTACACAGTATTCAAGGTGCAGTCTCACTATGGAGCGATACAGAAGCATTATGACATTTTCCGTTCTATTAATCATTCCCTTCCTAATAATTCTTAACATTCTATTTGCTTTTTTGACTGCTGCAGCACACTGAGCCGACGATTTTAAAGTATTATCCACTATGGTAGTTCCTAATATGGAACCTAACATTGTGTAACTACAGCAAGGGTTATTTTTCCCTATATGCAACACCTTGCACTTGTCCACATTAAATTTCATCTGCCATTTGGATGCCCAATCTTCCAGTCTTGCAAGGTCCTCCTGTAATGTATCACAGTCTGCTTGTGATTTAACTACTCTGAATAATTTTGTATCATCCACAAATTTGATAACCTCACTCTTCGTATTCCTTCCAGATCATTTATATATATATATTGAAAAGCACCGGTCCAAGTACAGATCCCTGAGGCACTCCAATGTTTACCCTTTTCCACTGAGAAAATTGACCATTTAATCCTACTCTGTTTCCTGTCTTTTAACCAGTTTGTAATCCACGAAAGAACATCGCCTCCTATCCCATGACATTTTAGTTTTCGAAGAAGCCTCTCATGAGGGACTTTGTCAAATGCCTTCTGAAAATCCAAATACACTACATCTACCGGTTCACCTTTATCGACATGTTTATTAACCCCTTCAAAAAAATGAAGCAGATTTGTTAGGCAAGACTTCCCTTGGGTAAATCCATGTTGACTATGTCCCATTAAATCATGTCTTTCTATATGCTCCACGATTTTGATCTTGAGAATAGTTTCCACTATTTTTCCCGGCACTGAAGTCAGGCTCACTAGTCTATAGTTTCCCGGATCGCCCCTGGATCCTTTTTTAAATATTACATTGGCCACCCTCCAGTCTTCAGGCACAATGGATGATTTTAATGATAGGTTACCAATTGTAACTAATAGATCAGAAATTTCATTTTTGAGTTCCTTCAGAACCCTAGGATGCATACCATCTGGTCCAGGTGATTTGCTACTCTGGTTTGTCAATCTAGCCTACTACATCTTCCAGGTTCACAGTGATTTCGTTCAGTTTGTCTGACTCATCACCCCTGAAAACCATCTCCGGAACTGGTATCTTCCTCAGGGCCTTTGCAAGGAGTTGCTTCATCCTTGGAGTTCCTGCAACACCTCTTCACTCCAAGAGTCTTCAGAGTTCCAGTTCTTCGCTCCTTCAAGGTTTTCTTGTTCCTTGTTCTTCGTTGGAGCTACTCTGTTTCTTCATTCCATGTTCCTGGTATTTCGACGGTCCCTGTTCTTCTGTTCCTGATGTCTAGTCCTTAGAAGTTACTGATATTCAAGTCTTTTGTCTCCTAATCTTGACTTCCAGGTCTTCTCTCTCATCCACTCCTCCAGGCATGCCAGCATCGTGTCTGTGACGAGCTCATGGGTTGTGTAGAGTACCTTGTGGCACAAGGCCTGTATTTTTCGCTGATCAAATTTTTAAATGCTGGGGTTCTGTCCCTGGTTCTGAGTTCCTGAATGCTGGGATCCCATCCCTGGAACTGAGATCCTGAGTCCTTGAATCCTGTTCCTGGTCTTCAGACCTCCATGCCCAGCTTCTGTCCATGTCCAAGTCTCAAGTCCAGATCCTGCTTTGCTTTCGACATGGTCCGCGACCAGCCCTCAGGCTATGTAGGGCATGCAGTGGAACAGGACTCTCACAGAATCTTCGTTATGTTCTCAGTGCCAAGTCTTCATCATTTTCCAAGACCTGTGTCTGCTTCGCATTCAGTGTGGTCTGCAACCAGCCCACGGCTGTTCAGGGCTCGCTGCAGCGTAGGGCTCAATCTGCATCTGAACCAGAATCTGAAACCTGAACCTGAGTCTGAATCTGAAACCTGAGACTGAATCTGAACCTGAGTCTTCATTTAGTTCCAAGACTCCCATGCCTTTGTCTAATTTCCAAGTCTTCAGTGCCTTCATCTAAGTTCCAAGTCTTCTGTGCCTCGTCTATGTCCTTGTTCTTCAGAGTTATCTTCTGTCCTCGACCTCCTTCTGTCCTGATGCACAAGCTGTTCGCAAATGGTGGGTCAGAAAGGGCTTTTGAGTGGCCAGAGGGCTACCTGGGACCAGCATTCACTCCTCTGTGTGCAGGTTCAGTGGAGTCTCCAAGTCTCCAAGTGCTTCTAACCTTCTGTCCAGCCCATGCCCGGATGCACTCATCTACTTATGGTGCATCCCTTGGAGCCTTGCCCTGGAGTTGTACCATGGCTCAAGGGCTCATGCTTACATCCACTCCCAAGCACTCGCAACAGATTGCAAAGGCCATGAGCTCAGTGAATGTGTCCTCACGATGGACCTTCCATACTTGACTCTTGTTTCATTCTTAGTGAATTTTTTTTTGATGACCCATAGGAGGTGCCTGCATATGTTCCTGAGATTTTTTCCTATGACCCGCAGGAAGAGCCTGTATCAGGTCTTGAAGATTTTCTATGACCTGCAGGAGGCGCCTGCATTTGTTCAACTTCTTCAGTTGTTTCAAGTACTGCAGCCTTGTGCTCCTCCCCTCCAAGCCAAAGACAACAGGCTGGAGGGAGAGAACTTTGAGGAGGGGGTACTGTTGTGATTGCTGCTACTGAGTAGCTCTCTCACCTCCCTTCCCAGGATGCCAGCTTGGTTCTTTTGCATGGTCTGGTTCCTCCGACTCCAATGCTGCCACTTCCTGCTCCCTCACCTCCTGAAGCCACACTCCTCTTGCCGGCACAGCTTGAAGCATCACTTTCCTTCAAACTTGCCTCCGCCATCACTGAAGCCCTGAGCCACGGCAGAGGGAGACAGCTCAGCGTTGCTCTGCCCTTCTCCTATTGAGGCAGTGAGACACTGCCACCGCTGTCTTCATGTGGTCCTGGAGTGCCAAAGATGTCCTGGACACTGCCAACATGCTGCTTCTTTTTCGGCTTCTCCTAGATGCGCACACGCATCTCTTTTGAACAGTTAAAGGGATCATGGCGGGAAATGCCCCACTGCCCTTCCTGATAATGTCATCCAGCCAGCCCTATAAAAGGGCTCATGTCAGTTCCTTGGGGTCTTCGCAAGGAGTGGCTTCATCCCTGGAGTTCCTGCACCACCTCTTCACTTCAGGAGTCTTCAGAGTTCTAGTTCTTCACTCCTTCAAGGTTTTCTTGTTACTTGTTCTTCATGGGCGCTCCTCTATGTTTCTGGTCCCTTGAAGGTCCCTGTGTCTTCTGTTCCTAATGTCAAGTCCTCTCAAGTTTCTGATGTTCAAGTCTTCATCTCCTAGACCCGACTTACAGGTCCTCTCTCGCTCATCCAGTCCTCCAGGTGTGCCATTGTTGTGGTCTGCGACAAGCCTGCGGGTTGTGTAGGGCACTTTGTGGCACAGGACCTGTCTTCTTCACTGGTCAACTCTCCGGAAGTCCCTTGTTTTTAAATGCTGGAGTCCCATCCAGCATCCCATCCAAGTCCCATCCAGCGTCCCATCCAAGTCCCTTGTTTTTAAATGCTGGAATCCCATCCCTGAATGCTGGCGTCCATCCTTGGTCCTGAGTTCCTGAGTCCTTGAATCCTGTTGCTGATCTTCAGAGCTCCTTGCCCAGCTTCCATCCATGTTCAAGTCTCAAGTCCAGAGCTTGCTTCACTTTTGGCATAGTCTGCGACCAGCCTTCAGGTTGTGTAGGGTGTGCAGCAGGACAGAACTCTCCCAGTGTCTTCATCATGTTTCCAGTGCCAAGTCTTCATCATGTTCCAAGCCCTGTGTCTGCTCCATATTCAGCGTGATCTGCGACCAGCCTACAAGCTGTGTAGGCTTTGCTGCGGCTAAGGGTTCAATCTGCACCTGAGCCTGAATCTGAAACCTGAGTCTGAACCTGAACCTGAGTCTTCAACTAGTTCCAAGTCTTCAGTGCTTTTGTCTAAGTCTGAAGTCTTCAGTGCCTTCATCTAAATCTCAAGTCTTCTGTGCCTTGTCTAAGTCCTTGTTCTCCAGAGTTATATTCTGTCCTCAACCTCTGACTGTCCTGATGTACAAGCCTTTCCCAAGCGATGGGTGCAAAAGGGTTTTCGAGTGGCTGGAGGGCTACCCCAGAGACCAGCATTGCATTGCTGGGTCTCACTCCTTTGTGTGCAGGTTCAGCAGAATCTTCAAGTGTTCCAAAGTCTCCAAGTGCTTCTAAGCTTCTTTCCAGCCCATGCTAGGATGCGCTCGCCTACTTATGGTGCATACCTACAGCCTTGTCCTGGGGTTGTGCCTTGGCCAAGAGCTCATGCCCACGTCCGCTTCTGAGTGCCACCCCACATTCACAACTGTCTTTGAGATTGTTTTGGACTCTTTTAAGCCAATTTTTGAGAATTTCCTCTGAAAGCCTTGGTACCCCTTCGCAATGGATTGGGGTGTCTGCTGTGTAAGGTTAGATCTTGTGTTAGGGAAGATTTTGGCAGAGTTCTATCTCTCCTGCAGAGGATAAAGCTGTCTGGTGACCTGATGCAGAGGAATTATATTTTTGAATTAACTATATTTTTGCACTAACTTCTGTTTGGAGGCAAGGACATTCTATTCCATCCTTCCTGTTTCTTGCTTAATTTAATTTTTCCTCTTTTTGGGTTCAAATATTATTTTTGATCCATTGGGAGCTGATGATCCTTGGTACCTGGGACTCAGTAACAAAACCACTGAGAGACTGGTGTCTTATCCTGAAAGAAGCTGACATGTGGAGAGATTCATCTGGAGGAAGGGATCTCAGCAAAGTGCACTAAAGGAAGGAATCTAATTGATACAAAATAAAAGGTAACAAGAACTTTCTTACTGCTTATTAAGGGAGTTACAAAGGGAGTGAGAAGTGCCCACCAGGCGCTGCATAATGAGTTAAGGTATTTAAAGAGGATTCTGGAAGAGCGTTAAATCTGGGACTAAGTTCTGATAAATTATTGGGACTATATATTCTAACCAACCCCCCAAAAACTTACCAAAAGTCCCTTGTGGTCCAGCGGGGGTCCCGGGAGTGATCTCCTCCTCCCGGGCCGTCGGCTGCCACAAATCAAAATGGCGCCTTGGCCCTTACCATGTGACAGGGGCTACCGGTGCCATTGGTCTGCCCTTGTCACATGATAGGAGCAATGGATGGCCTGTGCCATTTTTCAAGATGGCCCGGGAAGGTGAGATTGCTCCCGGGATCCCCGCTAGACCACCAGGGACTTTTGAGGGGGTTGTAATTAAGTAAGTTAGAAGGGTTGGGATGGGGGTTTTTTTTTCGGTCCATTTCCAAAAATGAATGGAAAAAGTTTTCGGGTTCGGGGAGTGGACCGAAATGGTCCACCGCGAACCTGAAAATGAAACGAACTGAAAAAAAAATTGTGCACATCCCTAGAATTCAGTGTACACAGAGTGTTGCCAGTAAAAGTAGAGACTTTACTAAAGAAGTTTGGGCACAAGTTTATTAAATCTTTCTGCTCTCTTATTAGTTATTGAGATTGAACTAAGAACTGAAATGAAGTGTAAATAGCATTCAGTCATCTAATCAACTATCAGTAAAGAAGTTGGAAACCACCATTCTTCTCATTGTGTATTTATTGGATGCATAGTCAGTGTTTATTATCAGTGCTGTGTACAAAGGACAGATAAAGGGCTAGCACTGCAAAAAAGCAGGGTATAAGAATATTGTTCCTCCCCACAGTTGGAATCCTGGGACTCAGCGAGTAAAGCTATCTGGTGGGGTGAAGGAGTGTAGTGCAGAATGGGTCTATCTCTTTTCTTTTTCCCATGTACCCCGGGTGCATGTAAAAGGATCCGTTCTGCCCAGGGGTTACACAATAAAACTGAGGGCTTCAGAAACATGGCAGTACTCAGGAGAAAAGAGAAAACTAATAGAGTTTTATGCAAGTGAAATTATACGAGAACAACCATGCCCAACCTTAATGAGAAAACCAACCAAATCGGGAGTTTACTGAGGCCTATAATAGACTGGAGCTAGGATGCAGAACATTTTGGAGGCAGTAAAAGAAGTGTCGAGAACATGCGCATGATAACATTTGGTGACCATACAAGGCAGGCACTGCTGTGACGATGGTTTGCTTGCAGTTTTACTGCAGGCCCGTGGAGGAAGATAGTGACTCAAGGCGCATGCGTCATAATCATTGACGGGCAATGAAAGGAAATATACGGGAAGAAAAAAAATGCTCTGGGGGTTGTAGTTGATTGGGCAACGTTCCACGATTGCGTTTACAAGAGAGAACGAGCATTGCATTCACCTTTTAGGATCTGGGAGATACACTGCTGTCAGTCCCACTGTTCAGCCAAAATAAGCTGCGCTGCATACTGCATTTTTCTGTCAGCAAATCTCTCCTGTTTTCATGGCTTTGTTGAACATCCCCTAATAAAACTGCTAGAAACATAAAACTAACTCAATAATCCCAATGGTGGTGGTGGTGGTGGTGGTGATGGCAGTAAATACTCTGTTTTACACAGACTTAAGGACCTATGCAATAAAGGTTAATGCACATGTCAAGGGCCCTTTATGCATGATAAATAGAGCATATTATATACTAAGATGGGCACACGGCCCAGGGACGTGGCTATTTTATTACATATGCACGTATATGCACGCGCTATAAAATAACCTGGCCACACGCACAAGTGTACCCAATTTTAAGTGGACGCACGACTGAGTGCAAATCCCGCTTCTACCATGTAAGTAGGGGGGTTTTAAAAGGGACCTGTGCCAACACATTTGCCAGTTTTACCAGTTCATTCTCAGTTTGCCCAGTTAATTGATAGATCCTCCAACCCGCCTTGGTTTGATAGCCCGTACATCCCCCTAGGCCCTTTAAACCCCTCCATTATGACTCATTAATTTTTTTTGTGACTTACACGCCATCCACAGCAGAAGTAAAGTTTTGAGGCGGGGGGGGGGGGGGGGGCTTAGTGCGTCCCGGATCACGGAAGTATTTCTGCAAAGTGAAAAGCAAAGCGGCAAGAACACAACGCCTCTTTCTAAAAGCTTACGTCTTCCATTTTTTAATGAAAAAGTAAAAATATAGAAAAACTGAGAGACTTTTTCAAAATAACGTGTGGTACAGATGGAGGTTTTGCAGTGGTATTTACAACCGGGCGTATGCCTTATCTGCTTAAACTGTATAACCTGCGGGCATCAGTGCCCTTCTGAAGCGTTTTCTTCTTTAAAACAAAAAAAAAAGCATGAGATCAGTCTGTGCTCACAAGCATTGATTTGTAAAGGTTTCCAGTGGAGATGATTTGTTTTCTTGCAGGTCTTGTAGTTACCTTGCGTGCCTCTACCATGGCCTTACTAGCAAGTCAAAAGATGAAAGTGCACACAATAAAACTCCCTGTACAGCCTGTTAAGGGGCATTTTATTGTGCATGTCAATTTTTTACCAGCTTAATCACTAAAGCTTTTTAGCGTGCGTTTTATCGTAGAGGCTTCTCGGGAGGGGGGGGGGGGGGGTGATCATGGTCCACCATAGACTGTGATGGTCTTGGCAGGATTCTGAACTGGTTTGCCGCTTCCTTCTACTTTCATTGGGAACAAAAACAGGACATTTCCACAACATTTCCTCATTTGTTTCTAAAACAAAACAAAAGAAAAAGAAATAAAATTTCATTTGGGGTAAAAAAAAAAAATAAAAATTCAGGCCCTTGCCCCCACCCTGAAATAGAAAACAAAAGCCCGTTTAAGTTCCCAAACCGCATCCATTCTTCCCTTACTCCATCCATGGGTCACAGAGGGGCAGGACTGATCCATAGCTGCTCCTGCCCCGTTGATGCTGTACTTCCAAATAGTCCAACCTCTTCTCAGCCAGTGCCATTTTGAAACACGGGATCTGTGGGGCATGAGTGACTATAGACTGCCCCTGACCATTTTTAACCCATGGATGGGGGAAATAAACGGGGAGGAGGGTGGGAGGTGGGTGGAACTAGCAAGGATGATAAAAAAAAAAAAAAATCCCCCAGGGTTTCTATCAAAACAAATCCACCTCTAAACATAATGGGCCGGATTTTCAAAGCTCTACGCGTGTAAGTCCTGGGGCTTTACTAAAGGGGCAGTCCGGGGGCGGGCCATGGGCGGGGCAGTCTGGGGGCGGGGACTGAGGCCTCCGACATAGCGGCTATTGCCGCTGTGTCAGAGGATCACGTGCCGGCAGGCTGCTGGTGCGCGCAAAAGGTAAGACAAAAAGTCAGGGGGGGTTTAGATTAGGGGTAGGGAGGGAAAGGGGTGGGAAGGTCAGGCTAGGGGGAAGGGAACGGGGGAAGGCAGTGCGGCTCTGTGCACAATTGTGCACCCCCTTGCGTGTGCCGACCCCCAATTTTATAACATGCGCGCGCCTGCGCACACATGTTATAAAATCAGGCGTACATGTGTGCGTGCCGGGTAGCGTGCGTAGATGTACGCCGTGCGCGCTCCTTTTAAAATCTACCTCAATGACATCTCCTGCCAGGCACACCCTATGTTGTAGTTTACAACACCTGATTTTTCCTAATAGTTCTTCCACCAGGCACTAGCAAAGTTCAACCCTGCTTAGCTTCTGAGATCTAAACAGATACAAGCTCACCCCAGTTGGTGCTCCTAGGATAATCCCATCTGTACATTTTAAAAATACCAAGATAAGCATTGACCCCCTGCTTGTAGTGCTGAGAGGTAGGTGATCTCAATTAGGAGAATCAGCATCCAAATGCTGAATTGACTCATGCTGCAGTTAGAACTGAGAGACCAATTGCCGAGAATCAGGTTGTACCTGATGTATTCGTTACTTAAATTCTCTGTACTAAGCTTAGTCTTGCACCAGGTCAAAGGTAAAATAATCATGAAGCTAAAATACTCTGGGAATATTTCTTACTTACACCTTAAAAAACAGTCTAGCAGTTCAGACTTGATTTACACAGTTTCTAAAACCTTGCAAGCATAAATCAGTTCAGTTTTTTTAATGCTCTTGCATAATATTTTGAGAACAGCCAAGTTGCTCCCCATTTGTCTGGACTACTTCCAAAACCCTGTCATTGTTGATAGAAATCTAAATAACTCTGGAGCAAATGCAGGTTTTCTGCTGAAACTCAGATTATGCTGTCAACCTTACTGCACTGCAGTCAAGGTTCTGCTAAGCACAGAGAACTGGAGCAAGAATATTAGTTCAATTTACTGTGTCTTCATCAATTACAAATATCTAGCAGACTATGCTTCAAGCCACTTACACCCCACATTCCTACAAATTCATGGGTTACACAAACATCAGCCACATTTGCAAGGCCAACAGCAGGAATTATGCTAAGCAACATGGATATTTTTAATTGTGAAGCAATACCCATCTCTAGTTTTTCTCAGGCTGACTGGAGGGCGTAGTCTCCTTTTTGAAGAAAATACTCCAGAGGTATTGCTAGGTACTTAGGAGATAGGAGGCTCAGACTCATGCTAGCCCTAGGTCAAGGGTGACAACGGCTTCTCCCTGCAGGGGAAGTAGGGAATCTCTTCTGAAGAGCTACAGCTTCTTGGGTCAGCAGGAAGCTTGCACACATCAGTCTGAGCAGGTAGTAACATGCACATAAGAACATAGGAGGTAGCTCCTGCAGCTAACCCCAGGGGCAAGCAGAAAGCAATAGTAGCACGTTTCTGGCACTGAAAACTCTGTGCCGGTTCCTTACTATGTAGGACTATTCATTTTCATAGTGCACTCCTTGGCAATATTTCCTGTAGCCTAGTACTTCTGCATGGTGTGTGAGCAGGGCTCCAATATTTTAAATTAATTTGGTATCCAGCAAACTTTTCTGGTTGCCAGCTAAAATAGGGTATCCATTTGATTTCTCGATTGAGCCCATAGGGGGAGACTGTGCGTAGTTGAAAGATCCAACGCTGTTCATGTTGTCTTAGTTGCTTCACCTGAATTCACTTTATCTGAATCTAACAATCCAAGCTCAAATCATCTGTGTACAATCATGGGTAGCCCGCCCACAGATTAAATCATGGACATGCATATAAAAGAAGAGATAGTTCAGTAGGAGGTTTCTCCAGCACAGCGAGGACGTAATGAAAATGCTCGTGGATCAGTAAGTCTCTCTGAAGTGAGTACAAAAGTGAAATCACAGAAATGTGGTTGTGATAATATCTTTGTTTTTTCAGAAAGATTACTAGATAAAACAGAAAACAATCCCTTGATATACAAGTAACGGAATGTGATACCAGAGAGGATCCTGAGGCAGCTGGGAAGCGAAACGTAATCACGTCGAACTGTGCTCTGAAATCTACTAAAGGGAAGTACCCTGAATTTAAATCGCATCATGATTTCCATACTTCAGTAATGCCCTGTTTTCTACAATTTGAATGTTGATTTTAATATAAAGAAGAAAAAAGCAAATAAAAAAAGAAGTAAAAAATAAATATTGAATAAAAGACTGAGTATGACCAATGATTAACAATGGCCCCTTCAGCGGTTTAAAAATGGAGCAGTAATGCCCAAAATACCATGGGGTATTATGAAGGTCTATTAAAACTCATACCTGGTATATGTGAAATAATGAAAATTGGGATTCTGTCTTAATTTCAGAATTAAATTTAAAGGCATTTCGATGTTGACATTGTGTTGAATATCTCTTGGTGTTGTCAACCTAGAAAGGAATATTATTTAATATATAAGCGGAGATTCAATGCCAAGAAGTGCAGAGTCATGCATATGGGGTGTGGAAATCCGAAATAAATGTATTCGATGGGGGGTGAAGGGCTGATGTGCATGGAGCAGGAGAGAAACCTTGGAGTGATAGTGTAACAATCTGAAGTCGGCGAAACAGTGTGACAAAGCGATAGCTTTTAGCTAAAGCCAGAAGAATGCTGGGCTGCATAGAGAGGGGAATATCGAGTAAGAAAAGGGAAGTAATTATCCCCTTATCCAGGTCCTTGGTGAGGCCTCACCTGGAGAACTGTGCTGGAGACCGTATTTCCAAAGGGACAGAGACAGGATGGAGGCGGTCCAGAGAAGGGCGACCAAAAAGGGGATGGTCTTCATCGAATGACTTATGAGGAGAGATTGAAGAATCTAAATATGTATACCCTGGAGGAAAGGAGGAGTATGGGTGATATGATACAGACGTTCAGATGCTTGAAAGGTTTTAATGATCCAAAGTCAACAACAAACATTTTCCGTTGGAAAAACATCAGCAGAACCAGGGGTCACAATTTAAAACTCCAGGGAGGAAGACTCAGAACCAATGTCAAGAAGTATTTCTTCATGGAGAGGGTGGTGGATGCCTGGAGGAAGTGGTGAAGACCAAACTGTGAAGGATTTCAAAGTGGCGTAGGATAAACACTGCGGATCCATAAAGCCTGGAGGATGGGAATGAAGAGAAGGGGTGGCTTGCGGGAATGATGGCTACTACCTGGTGATTAACCTTATTCAATAAGCGTTCACATGGTTAATGCGACTCCAACATTGCTCTATGCTTCAACGACAAGAGGAAATGTGGAAAATAGGATTTGCATTCAGGCAACAACCAACAAGGTAGCACAGTCTGGGTAAACAGACTGAGTAGCTTGCTTGTTGCGGCGGTTACTACCCCAAACCAATTAAGCCTGATAACTTTCAATGCATATTCAGTGTAGATCTCTGCTTCAATGGCAGGGGGAATGAAGAAAAGAGGATTTACATTCAGACAACAAACAACAAGGACTGAATTGCACAGTCTGGGTAAACAAATAAGCATGGGAGTAGCTTGCTTGTTGCGGTGGTTACTACCCCAAACCAATTAAGCCTGTTACTTCACTTGTAAAGCATATCCAGTATAGCTCACTGCTTCAACAGCAGGGAGAATGAAGAAAAGAGGATTTATATTCAGACAACAACCAACAAGGACTGAATTGCTCGGTCTAGGTAAACAAATAAGCGTGGGAGTAGCTTGCTTATTGCGGCGGTTACTACCCAACAAGCCTGATATTTCACTTTGAATGTATATCCAGCGCAGTTCATTGCTTCAACGGCAGGGGGGAATGAAGAAATAGGATTTACATCCAGACAACATCGAACAAGGCATTGATCTGAGCAGTATGAGTATACAAACATCGGGGTAACTTGCTTGATACGAAGGTTACTACCCTCAAACAGTAAGCCTTATATTTCACTTTGATGCAGCTCCAACACTGCTCTCTGCATCAATGGCGGGGGTGGAAGGAAATTAGAATCAAAATGTTACCAATAAGGGCCCTGAACTCAGTGGTCGGAGTAACAGATAAGTATGAGAAAATAAGTGTGAAAGCTTGCTGGGCAGACTGGATGGGCCTATTGGTCTACTTCTGCCATCATTTCCATGTTTCTATGTTAAAAACAAAATCACTTCCCATAGACATGGCTTAATGGAGAAAAGTCAACATGGTTCTTTTAGCAAGGGGAAGTCTTGTCTTACCTATCTTTTAGAATTTTTTGAAGGTGTAAATGAATAGGTAGATAAAGTAACTCTATTGATTTTCAGAAGGTATTTGACAAAATCTCCCAAGAAAGACACCTTAGGAAATTACAAAATGATAGGATAGGCGGCAGTGTTCTATTGTGGATTGGTAGCTGGTTAAAAGACCAGAAACAGAGGGTAGGATTAAACGGTCAGTTCTCCAAATGAAGGAAGGTCATTAGTGGAGTACCATAAAGATTGGTTTTGGGACCTATGCTGTGAAACATATTCATAAGTGATCTGGAAAATGGAATGATGAGCGAGGTGATCATATTTGCAGGTGACACAACATTATTCAAAGTTGTTACAATGGCAGTGGATTTCAAGGAACTGCAGAAGGACCTCGTGAGACGAGGAGACTAAGCAACTGATTGGCAGATGAAATTTAATGTGGAGAAGTCAAAGTGAAGCACTTAGGGAAAATAATACCAACTACAGGTATACGATACTGGGTTCTATTTTGGGAGTCACTACCCAGGAAAAGGGCTTTGAAAATCATCTGCTCAGTGCATAGTGATGGTCAAAAAAGCAAATAAAATGTTAGGAAAGATTAAAAAAGGAATGGAGAATAAAACAGAAAATATCATATTGGTTTTTGAGAACTTTTAAAAAACTTTCTTGCATTTAATTATGAATGCTGTTTTGTCTGTCAGCTGTTTTGAACTGTATTCTTTCTATTAGTATAGTTTTACTGTTATGATTGTGTGTTATATTTCTTGATTTTATTATTGTTTTATAATGAATGATGGTGTTTTTATTTTTCTATGTTGTACTGCATACAGAGTCTGGCTTCTTACAGTTTCCAGTTGTTTTCTCTGCACATTTCTGTTTATACTTTATGGCCACTTTTTTCTGTATGACCAAGGTGAGGCATTCAGCTGGCTTGTAATTTCTGTGGAGCAGCTTGGCTTGTTCTGCTTGCCTAATAGGAGGTATATATGTATTTTAAGGTCTGTTATAATATTTGTAATATTGCCTTGTCATAGGTAGAGTTGTTACTGTTTGAGTGCTAGCATTTAGTGCTGTTTGTATGGGAGGTTTATTATATTGCAATTCTAATTCAGTTTACTCATGATGTTCTAAGGGTCAAGCCCATATCGAATGCACTTTACATTTTCCCCAAGGATTTCAATGTGATAACAAAAAGTTAGTGGCAAAATTAATTTTTCAGTTATTTTTATAACAAAACAATTTTTCCCCACTATTTTTTATTACATTGAAATTCCCAGGAAAAATAAAATAAAAGCTGAAAACAAAGGTCCCTAAATATGTCTAATACCATATGTAGAGTTTTTTTAGTTGGCACCACAGCAGTGGATGCAAAAATATTATACACTTTGCTGTGATTTTTTTAAAACTTTTTATTTATAACAATATTAATAAACAAAGCAAAAGCTTTGTAGAGAAACAGCAGGACACAATTACAAAGAAAATACAAATATCCATTATAGCCCGGATTTTCAAAGGCCCGAGCATGAAAAAAAAAACGGGTTTTACGTGCATGGCCTGGCCACGCACGTAACCTCCGGTATGTGCACAAGTGCCGGGCCCTGAAAAAGGGGTGGGCCAGGAGGTGGGATCTGGGCGGGGAGCGGCGGGATGGAGGGCGGCCGGGACAGCGGCCATTAGCTGCTGTCCCAGGGAAGTAAGTGCAGGCAGCTGGCCGGCGTGTGGAAAATACTTCTGTTCCAGAGGAGCAGTAAGTAGTGAAATAAAAAACGTTTGGGGTGGAAAGGGGAAAGGGGAAAGGGAAGGAAGATTAGGTGGGGGAGTAGGAGAGACTGGGAGGGAACGAGGGGGAGGCCCGATTGCATCGTTGCACGTATTTACCGAAAATTTGCCCCCCCCCCGCGTGCGCGCGGCCATAGGATTTTATAACCGCACGCACATGGACGGCCGCACGTTCCTTTTAAAATCAACCCCTTAGTGACGATCTTAAAAAAAAGAAATTAAGAATGTCGGTATTAATGAGACCCATTCATTTTAAAGAAAAACAAAGCCATGGGGGTGGGTGGAGAGAATAAGAGGGGAAAAAATGGAAATGACATAGAAGCAAAGCATTAGCTACAAATGCGTGCCTACAAAAATATTTTACGCAGGATTATTAAGATGCTGAAGGGATGGGAGATGGTTTCCTGGCATTCAGAAAAGATTTAAGCTGTTCCTGAGGAAAAAATAAACCTCAAAAATCAGAGCAAAACTTAACATTTACAGGGATAATGTAAAGTAAAGTTGCCCCGATTTCTAAAGTTTCTTTCCCTAGAGCCAGGAAACCCCTCCTTCTCTCTTGAGTAACTCTGCAAATGTCAGGAAAATTCTAATCTTTTCACCATGAAATATGGAATCCAGATTCTGAAAATACGAGGACATCACAGAATGAATATTTGGCATCAGCTATAAAAGAGACAACAACAACAATAGACGAAGCTGGAAGAAAGGAAATTTCTATTTTTTGAGGGAAGCTTATCCTGAGGGATTTTCAAAACCTCCAGGAAATATCTTTTCAGGGTCACCAAAGGAGGCTGTCCCATGATTTTAGGGAAATTCAAGGACCTTAAGTTCAACCTAGGCAAGGAGTTTTCCAAAAACTCTAATGAGAAGAAATGGGACCATGCTTCTGAATCATAGTGGCTTGCACAGCTTGAATTTTTTTCTATAACCCGTGATAATAACTCAGTTTGAGATTCATGATTCAATACCTGAGGATCCAGTTTAGATAGAACAGAATCCATCTTAGAAGCAGAAACATGGGGGAATTTTGAAACACTTGGCGCGACCAATACTGGCAGATTCACGTGTGGCCGTGCCGAGTGCATTTTCATAGCGGCCCGGCCACACACGTATCTGCCGGTACACGCGGATGTGCCAGATTATTGAAAAGGGGAAAGCTGGAGCCAGGGTCTAGGTGGGGCAGGGGCCAACCGGGACAGCATCATTTTGCGCTGGACTGGTGGAGGATGCTCTGGGAGCCGACCGGCATGCACAATTTACTTTTGCTTGGAGGAGCAGGTAAGTTGTGAAAGAAAAAAAAAAGGTTAGTTAGGATAGGTTTAAGAGTTGGGATGGAGAGGGGAAAAGGGAGGAAGGTTAGTTAGGGGGATAGGCCTGATCTCATCGCTGCAGTGTGTTTGAACAATCCTTCCCCCCGTGCATGTGAGTGGGCACCCGTGCGCTCATGCACACGCCGATACAAAATCAGACGCGCATGTGCGTGCGGGTATCGGATTTTATAACATGCGTTCATGTTATAAAATCGGTGCATCCATGTGCATTCGTCTTTGAAAATGTACCCCTTAGAATTTTAGCAAAGTATTCCATAACTTCCCAAACAGTATTTAGAGTTACTGCCGCATGTTTTTTTTTTTTTAGCTTGGTTACCAACTCACCCGGCACAAACTCAGTAGAGAAACTGGAGACAGTCAATGAGGAAGAAACATCAACTTGAGGCAATTTCAAACAAGAAGAGGTAGCCGCCTCTCCACTATTGTCTGCCAACAGACCGGTGTGTGGTCCAAGTCAACCATGGTGGGAGGGTTCAGGGGGACAGCAACCTCCATGGCTCCCTTCCGCACTGGTGCTGGAAACACATCATCCTCCAGCATCGGCGCCGCTTCCTTAGATCCTAGTGCGCCAAATACCTTTGAACCAACCTGGAGAGAGTACACGAGACAAAGACCCCACTATTCACCCATCTCCCACTTCTGCAGGGGGCAAATGCCGATAAGCAGATCGTGGGGGATCCTGGGAGTGGGCCAGCTTTCCAGAAATGTTATCACTGACACTCTATCTGCCACTCCTCCGGGAACTTTGACCCCTGCTTTCTCCCTTCTGCTGCATTTCAAATAACTGAAGGGTCACGAGGATCTCTCATCTTGGCTTTCTCAATGATTTCACCTTGCTATGTCTTGGGAAGGGGGAAGGGCGAGCACCATCTCATCCCTCGCCTCAGGCAGCAGATTGCCTTGGGCCACCCCCGGCTTGGTGCCTATTTTCCTGTCCTCTACTTAGCAATGTCCTTGGGGGGCTGCCTACTTTTTGAGCATCTAAAATAAGCCGCTCAGCCCAACTCGTTTTTCAAAGAGATTGATTTATCAGTCCAGCTACTAATGTTAGAAATGTAATGTGGGAAACCACAGGTACATTTTAGCATGGAAATGTTTCTGACAGTACCTCAAACCAGTCCTGGCTCTTGATGCCAAACTGCTCTTCCCTAGCAAGGGCCCAGTACTCGGGCTCTTCATTCGCCTGATTGGATTTCCTTTTTCTACCTGATTCCCAAGGCAGTCTGTATGACACATCCCTGCTCTTCTGAGTCATCAAAAGAGACAGAGAAGGAGTTCTGACCCGCCCTCACTACAGGACTCCACCTCCGGGTCCCTGTCATGCAACTTATCCACCTTCCCTTGTTCCTCTGGGACTTACTAACCCTGTCTGGGCTCATTTCGCCCCCCCCCCCCCCCCCGCGTTCTGGGTCATGCAGCTTAGTACGAGGTGCACGGCTTGTCACGGTAATAAAGGATCAAAGCAGAACGTTGGCATCTTGTTCTTGTGCCGCACTTAATTTTGCAAGCATTCGTTTCTTTCTTAAGCCATTTCATTTGAAGGCTGAACGGTGGTGAATTTTTCCCGAGTTTGATCTAGAGGGCATATGAAATAAGGGTGACCTGTCACTGTCTCTCTTCCTTTTACAATTAATTTTGCAGCTGATCCAATTTACTATCAATTTTTGCCGAACATTTAACCCTAGCAGCTGCACTTCAAAAACATCTTCATTGCTTTGCTTGGCTGACACGTTAGAACTTACCAGTTATACTTGTTCATTAGTCTTGCTTTCTGTTGCAATGACTTGAATTTAGCAGAAGATTAAATTAATTTAGTGTTGATCTATATGCTATAAACTGAGTTTTTGATTTAAGGCTGGAGAAATGTCTTACTCACATTTTGCATTGCTGATGATTCAGATTTTGCTGTATATTTGGAAAAGTCTTTTTTTTTTTTTCAGCAGAATTTCAGCATAGCCAACTATTTTGCTACGATATAACACCTCTGTTCTCTTGGAGGTATAAATAGCAGTGTCCAATAAAAGAGTTGTTTCTCCTGATACTGGTACAGATTGGGAATATTTTCCTCCCTCTCCAAAGGCTCTCTTACCCAACGCTCCAAAGGTTTCCCAACCCACTCCTAGGCTCCTTTCCATGATCATATCAGGGATTTGGCCAAGGTGTTGATCAGCAATCAAAGGTCAATCAGAAGCATGAAATAAAAAGTATAGAAAAATAAGAAAAAAAAGTTATTTTGACCTTCAAATCAAGAATATTGCTATTTCAGTATGCTGGCAGCTTTCTATTTCAGTTTGAGAAGTTTAGGTACAAGAGAACAGATGACCATAGTGCAATGGCATAACTAGGGCAGGGGGAATGGGGCATCTGTCCTGGGTACAGTCTGGAAGGAGGTGAAGAATGGGGTACAGAACTTTGGCTATCAAACTGATATTTCAGAGCTGAGAGCACAAGGAGTTCCATCGGTCCATCAAGCCCAGCCTGTTCAGTCACGTAGAAGTAAGATCCCAAATCCCATCATATCCCAAATAGGAAAGCCCAATCCACATGCCTAAGGCCCAGAAGATGAAGGTGGAAGCACTTAAGGCAGTCTCACCATATAATGGTCAATGGACCTGTCCTCGAGAAACGTATCCAAACCTTTTTTAAACTCAGCTAAATTACTAGCTTTAACCATGTTCTCTGGCAGCAAATTCAATAGTTTAATTATGTGTTAACTGAAAATACTTTCTAGAATTTGTTTCAAAATCTGTAACTAACTAGTTAGTTTCATGGAGTGTCCCCTAGTCCTAATGGAAAACTAGTAAGGGGTTTATTTTGACATTTTTTTTCCACTGATAGCTACCTCCTCTGCGACCAATGGCAGATTGGAGAAATATCTGCATAGTGAATAACACAGGTCATCACCCTTGCCTCTGGCATAAAAAAGATTCAGTCACGCCACAGCAGAAGTGAGATGTATCTTGGCTTGAAGTATAATCCTATATATATATATATATATATATATATATATCTATATCTATATATCTATATCTATATATCTTGACCTTGACTAGATGTTCAGTGAAAGGACAAGGTGCTCTAGCCCTGTCTTTCTGCCTGATGCCCCCAGAATGTTTTTCATAGTCTCAAAATAGGAAGAATTTTCTCATGTCTTAGGCCCTGAATCAGCATAAATCACAGCAGATATAGTAAGATACGCAATATGAGTTTTAGAGATCAGATAGGTCCCATCTTCAGGGGCTGATGTACTAAGATGCGTTCAACAGAGCACACAGTTTAACACACAGTTGTGCGCACATTTTTCTGTGCAGAGACTGTACTGCCGATGAGGGATATGAATCTTTTTTTGACGATTTAAAATATCGTCCGATATTTTTTAAATCGTCAAAAATCGTTAAAGAGTGCAAATCAATAGAAATTCCCCCGATTTATCGTGAAAAATCGTTAATCAGGTTTGTGGCCACTAACGGGAGTTATTCGGGGGGGAGGGTGGGAAAACCGGCACACCAAAACAACCCCTCAACCCACCCCGACCCTTTAAAACTAATCCCTTACCTTCCCCCACCCTCCCAAACCCCCCAAAAACGTTTTAAAATCACCTGGTGGTCCAGTGGAAGCACCGGGACTGATCGCCCACTCTTGGGCCGTCGGCTGCCACTAATAAAAATGGCGCTGATGGCCCGATAAAAAACCCCACCCCAACCTTTTAAAACTGACCCCTTAGCCTCTCCCACCCTCCTGACCCCCCCCCAAATGTTTTAAAATTACCTTGTGGTCCAATGGGGGCGCCGGGAGCGATCTCCCGCTCTTGGGCCATCGACGCCGGCCTTCCAGTGCTCCTACCATGTGACAGGGGCTGGCCAATGGCACGGATACCCTGTCACATGGTAAGGGCAAAGGACCATCGGCGCCATTTTTATTAGCACAGCCGACAGCCCGAGAGCGGGAGATTGCTCCCCCACTGGACCACCAGGTAATTTTAAAATGTTTTTTTTGGGGGGGGGGAGGATAAGGGGGTCAGTTTTAAAGGGTCAGGGTGGGTTTTTTGTTTATCGGATCAGGCGCAGCTGATAAACAAAAAACCAATCGGGCCGGACGATAAAAATTATAAGATTTGAATCTGAACTGGAACTGAACCGATTCCGGTTCCGATTCACATCTCTACTGCCGATGCAGCACGTCTATTTTGTGCACAAAAAAAATGTGTGCACCACATTAGCTCCTTCTCATGCAAATCTCATGTTAATTAATTCATGTTGTGTTAACACTGGAAATTTTACTCCTGGTCAACCATGGGAGGGCCGATCTGGAGGTCTACAGGTGGAGTCCTGCACTTGAGATTTATGCTTAAAAATCTGTCTCCATTAAACATTTTTATAATTCTGTCCCCCTCACTCCCCCTTCCCCGGTGCTACTCTCTCCTTCTCTCCCTCCCTCCAAATGATTTCAGCTTCTTCTTCCCTCCTACCCCCAAAGCATTGCCAACCAAAGCTTCCTCCCAAAAAGGATAGTGACATCAAGGATCCCTCATCCAAAAAAAACAAACCAAAACGGTCGAGGCCTTCTTCCTTTTTGGGAGGAAACTGCCTGCAGTGTTTAGGCAGGAGGGAAGGAGATGGCAGCCGTGCAGAGGCTTGAGCGGTGTGTATCTGGCTCTCACTTCCACAGTCTCTGTCCAGGCGAGGCAAGAGCAGTGATGTGTGCTTGGTTTGTGCACACACATCAGGAGTCTGAGAGAGTCCTTCTTCCCACCTGAGTTAAAATGCGTGCTCCAGCCTTTGGCACAGATTTTTGTGTTTGCATGCTTTTTTTTAAGCTCTTGATGCATTAGCATACCGTTTACTTACTGCATCAGGGGTGAAGAGCGCACGCTGAATTTCAGGACACAGTCTTAATGCTCGGCTTATTACATCAGTCCTTCGGTTGTCTGTAGACTCACGTACATCATTATCTCTGGATAATTCTCATGTTGGCTGAATAAAAGGTATGATAACTTGAAAAGGACTCAGCTTTCTCTGGGACTAATATAGCTACCAGATCTCTGTACTTATATATCACATATATAAAAGAACTTTATATATTTGCTGTATAGGTATATTCTTAATACTTCTTGTATACTGCCTTGGGTGATCTTTCGAGTTTGTGGAGGCAGTTTAGAAGAACTTATAAATATATTTAAAAATTATTTTTTCATTTGGCTCGATCTTCACTCCAACACAGCATAATCCCTTTATGGAAAGCCGGCATTTAAATTAAAAAAAAAAAAATTCTTTAGATATTTTCCCTCTAAAAGTGTCTGAATAGAGATTGTTGGCTCATTCTATTTAACAATGTGCAGTTATAAAAGGTATATCACCCACAGAATGCTTATTACCATGACAAGTCACAAGGAGAGAGAGAGAGAATGATCTAGCACCTGCTAAATTTAGCTTATTCAAACACCGTACGTGCAAAACCCATGAACCGTAATACTGCTATTAGAATGATGGGATGGAGTTGTCTCAAGGCATGCAATATCCCTGGTTAGTTTACCAGCTTGTTAAGGCTTTCATACTGCAGTAGCGGAATTACATTTTTTGTTTTAAGTGCCGAACCAAAAAAATATCAATTTTCTTGTCTTTTCACTGAAAAGAGCCTTGCTAAGCTGCCTATAACTTTAAGAACCTGAAAGCGATGGTTGTAAAGAGGTCACAGGAAAGGTCACGCAGCAGGTTTGATGTGTCACGGGATAAGTGATGGGATCACATCTGGAACGGTTTGGTGAATAAATAAAAAGTGAAAGCTCATACATCATTGCCCACCTTCAAATCTGTAAGGGAAAGGGAAAATAAATTCCCTAATAACTTTGTAAAGCACAGGAAAGAGATTGCATCAACTGGAGGAATTCTGAGGCTTAAAGTGTCCACATGGACTAAAAGCTAGAAAAATGTTAACAGAAAGCCTGATCAGAGGCTGGCTTATTTCCTGGGAAATTTATTAGATTACAGGTGCATTGTTCTGCAAATGATATTTTGGGATGCACTTGTATTAAAAACGTTTAAGGGTACGTTCTCCATAGTGTGCACGCACTTTTTAAGCCCTTGCCAACCAATTTTCAAACACAAAGTGCCTGCGTACATTGGGGCGGATTTTAAAATCTGCGCGCGCGGGGTACATTTGTGCGCGCTACCCGGCGGGCACAAATGTAAACCCGATTTTATAATGCGCGCGCGTTAATAGCCGAGCACACGTAAAAGCAGTACAGAAAAGCGGAAAAAACTTTTCCTGTACTTCTTCAGTAAAAAAAAACAAACAAAAAAAAATAACCTCGGCAGATCGCCGAGTTATGAAGACCGACGCCGGTAAACTCGGCCTCGGTTGTCATAACCGATGCCGAGTCTGCCAGGAATGAAAACGGACGAGTTTATCAGCGTCCCAGTTTATCAGCGTCTGTTTTCATTCCTGGCAGACGGCCGGTTATGACAACCGAGGCCGAGTTTACCGGCGTCGGTCTTCGTAACCGGCAGCCGCCGCGGGGTCGCGTTAGCGAGGAGGCGCCTCCTTCCTAGCACGACCCCCTAATCTGGATATTGCACGGCGCCCTCCCCCCCTGCGGGCGCCATGCGTGCGTTAAGAAAGCGGGCGCTGAAAAGTCAGCGCCCGCTTTCCGCGAAGATTATTGCATCGGCTCCTCGGTCATTGCAGTGGCACTTCTTGTCTGGGGACCATGCACCAGACTTCTTGAACTCGGCAATCATGGACCTTAAATCCTGTTACTGGGTTATGCCGTTGAACAATGACTGCGATTCCTTTTCCCCAGGGCCTTACTGTGCTCTTTATACTTCATTTTACCATAACCGTACAAAGACAGTAAGTTATTCCTTATTTCAGTCACATGCAGCACATTTATTTACTTACAAATAGAGTTGGGGACATCAATGATGATTCAAATCTCTGTTTGTACATTTGAATACATTTTTATTTAAAGAAGGCAGTAATGGGGTTCCATGAAGGGTGCATACCTGAACGAAATGTCATTGCTGTCAGTCCTTCATGTTTTACAAGCAGTAAATTCACTTAAAAAGTCAAAACAATATAGGATTATAACATTACAAGTGCTGATTATGTCAGCTTTATATTTGAATTATGCAATGTCAAATTACAGCTACTGATTTATAGGTTCAGCGTTCCCAAATAAAGCAACGCTCCTCACTGCTTTAGTCAATATAGCAAGACATGTATGAGTTGTGTTTTTTCTTGCATTTAATCAAATCAGCTTTGAATTTGCACAACAGTTGTAACACTTGTTTTCCTGTCTGGTATAAAACTTCGATGCCTACACATTTTTCTGTATTAAAAGCAAGGAGTGAAATGTAAATCATCATTAGTAGGTGTTCATTGTTTATTTTCAGAAAATCAGACTAAACTAATCATCTTCTGTGAATCTTCTAGTTAAATTAATTAGTTTGAATTGCTGTGCATTTGTATTTGTTGTCATTATTTCTAACAGTTACAGGAAATAGCATTGTAACAGAATAAATGACGGCAGCTAAACACCAAAATGGGCCATCCAGGCTGCCCAGCTGAGATGCGTCCACTTTCAAGGATGCGGGTTGCTCTCTTGTCTCCTGCTTATAATATTTCTGAATTTATGGGAAAGGAGTGAGGAAGTTTTTCCATTAGGAGCCAGCCTCCGCTGACTTCTCTAGTCCAGCGTCTAAGTTTGTTTTTGGACTCTTTTAAGCCAATTTTTGAGGATACCCTGGGAGAGGCTTGGTAGCTCTTCGTGGTGGATTTGCCGTGTAAAATTAGATCATGTGTAAGGGAAGATTCTGGCAGTCTTTTGTCTCTCCTCCAGAGTGTTATGACTGTCGGCTGCGGTCGCTCGCGGTCAACCCAACTTACATCCTGCCATGCCAGGGGAACTCGTGGCTCTGGCCAGCATTGTCGCCACACTGTTCCTGGTCCTCCTTGCTCTGCAAGGCGACTGGGACGCCGCTGGCCCACGCTCTGACTCCGGGCCTTCCTAGGCGCGCACATTTCGTCATCTCTTCTCTATTTAAAGGACCATTGGCGGGAACCTCTGGGCCGTCCCCACCTGACGACATCATCACCTTGGAATATTTAAGCACCTCCTTTGGCCTAAGCAAACTGACTTGGCAACAAGTTCCTTCACCTCACTGGTGCTTGTTCCTGTGTCTCCGGACCCGTGTTTCCTGTCTTGGATCACTACCTGCTATTCTAGACTGGCTTGGGTACCCGCTCCTCGGGGGCCTGCTTGCGCTTCCTTCAGGAGACCTGGTCTCTAGTCTTCCCCGCTCCCCGGGGTAGCCCCTGCGCTCCTCACCAGAGGTCCTGCCGGTTTGCTTCTCCGCACCTTGGGGTTGCCTCAGCACTGCCTTTCAGAGATCCTATCTCTATGTAGGCTTCCCTGCTCCTCAGAGCAGTCTCTACTTTCTACACCAGAGACTTTGACTCTACGCTACCCCGCTCCTCGGGGCAGCCTCTACATCAAAGACTTTGTTTCTACACTTCCTCGCTCCTCAGGGCAGTCTCCATGCCATTACTCCAGTGGCTTTACTCTACGCTCCCTGCTCCTCGGGGCCGGCTACATCACTACATCAGAGACTTGACTCTGCGCTTCCCCGCTCCTCGGGGCAGTCTCTATGTCATCACCTGAGATTCTATTAGGGATGTGAATCGTGTGCTCAATCGTTTTAATGATCGGGTTCGGCTGGGGGGAGAAAAAAATCTGATCGGCATGATTTTTTTGGTAAAAAAAATAGTTTTTGAATAGTGCGCACTAATGCGCGTTAGTACACACTATCAAAATTGTTACTTAATGGTTTAAAAGTAACGTTTGAGGAAATGTTCATTAGCTAGAGGTGTGCACTAAGCTGCGCATGCTTGGTGCCGTCCCCTGTGGCCATGTAACAAAATTGCCAAATTTTTCAGTGACAAAATTACTAACTTAAGAAATCAACTTCCAAACACTAACAAACAAGAAATTAAAATGCAAAAAAGAGACGTTAACCAATGGTCATCATTTATTGAGGTATCTGAGATGGAAGTGGAATACATGCTAAAAAATATAAACCCGGCTCCACACAAAATCGACTCAATACAGTCTCCCCTACATTAGCTAAGATCATAAACCTATCCCTTGAAGAAGGAACTATGCCAGATATGCTAAAAGGGGCAATTGTAAAACCAATCATAAAGATTGATCCTGAACAACTACCGACCAGTTTCAAATCTTCCCTTAATAGCTAAACTAATAGAAAAAAAATTGTACAGAAACAGCTAGCTGAACACCTAGATAATATACTATATCCATCTCAACATGGATTTTGAAAGCACTACAGAACTGAGAACCTACTTATCTCGCTAACAGATAACATTCTAAAAGGTTTTGACAGTGGTAAACATTACATTCTAATAATGCTAGACTTAGCAGCAGCCTTCAACACATTAAACCATAAAAATACTACTAAAAAGACTAGAAGAAATCGGATTACACAGCAAAACAATAAACTGGTTTAGTTCATATCTAAATAGGTTATTTCAAGTTCAGATCAACAACGTATTTTCAGAAAAAGTCAATCTCAAAACAGGAGTACTGCAGGGATCAGCCCTGTCTGCAACCCTCTTTAACATATACATGCTGCCCTTATGTCATCTGCTAGCAGGTCTAGGAATCATACATTACATTTATGCAGACGATATTCAACTAATCTTACCAATCGAGGACACACTAGAGAAAAACGTTAATCTAGCTAACATGAACCTAGACATTATAAAACAACTGCTAAACCAAATGGAACTTGTGATTAATATTGAAAAATGGAAAAATATTGAAATCCAAATTCCAAGAATCCTCAAAGACAACCAGAAAATTGAACTAGCAGAAAAAGTATGAAACCTTGGAATAATAATGGACCCAGAAATCAATCTAAAACAGCACATATCGCTAAAAGTAAAAGAAGGCTATGCAAAACTCATGGTACTCAGAAAACTAAAACCACTACTAACATGAACTGATTTCAGAACAGTACTTCAAGCACTAGTTTTCTCCAGCACAGACTACTGTAATGCCCTTTTATTAGGCCTCCCGAATTCAACATTAAGGCCACTTCAAATACTTTAAAACACAGCAGCTAGAATATTAACCAGAAAAAAAAGGAGGGACCATATAACTGAAACCCTAACAGAATTACATTGGCTACCTATTGAACACAGAATTAAATACAAAGCCCTATGTGCCATACATAAACTAATACATGTTGAAAAATCGGACTGGCTAAACACAGCATTGCGAGTACACGTCCCACACAGAAACCTTCGATCGGCAAATAAAGCAATCAACCATTCCCTCAGTAAAAACAGCAAGACTAACTCAAGTGAGAGAAAGGGCCTTATCTTTAGCAGGCCCCACACTTTGGAACACAATGCCTCTAGAGATCAGATTGCAAAGAGATCTCAAAACCTTTAAGAAAAGTTTAAAAACATGGCTTTTTAAACAAGCGTTTTATAAAGAGACTGGAGAATGAAAATATGCAGGAATAGGCAGAAGAACACCAGCACACAGCACTATTCTAAGAATGTGCATTTTAATAATCTATGAACTCTACCTCACAATAAACGTAATTGTAAACACTATAAATATGATTTTTACCCGTGAACTGTACCTCACAGGTACACTTGGTCATGACCTACTTCACTAAACAATTGATTGTCTTTAATGATATATTGTAACTGAACCTTTTGTGGCACCTGTTAGAATGTACTATAGTACGCATCCACCTACATTAATTTATGTGCCTACATGTAAACCGTTGCGATGGTATAGAAAAAAATTAAAATAAATAAATGAATGAATGAATAACTAGATACTATAATAATTGGGTTTATTGCTGGGGAATTTGTAGACTATTAAATGATTTAGAAATCATACCAAGACCAGAATGGGTTATTTTAGGGGATCTTTGCACCCTAGGTTTTTGCAGTCATGTTCTGGGAGAAACTGCCCAGTGTTTGCTCCACTTTGAAAAGGGTAGCCATTGTTAATGATGTGGTAAGTTGAAAGCAGGATGGAGAATATTAGTTGATTATTCATGGCTACTTTACTTCTATCTGAAAGTTGGACCTGTGTGGTCCTCAAAATTCAAGAACTACATCTTTTTTATCCATACAATAAAAGGTATCACAACCTACAAAGACTCCAGTGGCCATGGTTAGATATACTTTGCTTTGCTATAGATATGGCTTGTTCATAGACATTGCTTCTTTAATACCTCTATTTCAGGTCAAGAAAATCTAGTAAAAGTCTTCAATAAAGATTCTTTGTAGTATTTTACTTCAAGCCACAGATAGTCGCCTTTATTTTATAGAGGCCAATAGGCATTCACGAGATTCCTAACCTCATAAAGGAAACTGGAAGTAGATGTTGACTTCAGTAAACTGGCTTTTATATGTGTTACAGACTTGGCCAGGGACAGACAGATAATTAATAACAGAGGAGAGAGAGAGAGAGAGAGAGAGAGAGAGAGAAGAGTTGGAAAATGGAAAAACAGAGCCAAGAAAACACCAAAAGTGGGGAAAAGTGGTACCAACAGTGGCATGAATAGCTCGAGGCAGCATGACAGGGGCAAAGCAGAACTACAGTGGCAAGAACGCCCTAAGGCACCCTGAGATAGGTAGGAGGAGGTCAGGTGCTGAGCCAGGACGAGACAGGGCGGGAAGGGAAGATTTTTCTTTTTTTCCCCCCACATTTTTTATTTTTGGAGTCCAAACACCCCAGTATAAATCAAGAGAGAGAGGCTTGGCAGCAACAGTGGAACAACAAATCCCAAGCATGATTATCTATTTAACATTTTTACGTACCGTCTTCTGTTCAAAGACCAAAGCAGCCCTATTGTAGCACTTCGAAGCTGTGAATCATCTCCAACTATTACAAGTTTGGCCCCTGACTATGTCGAAACACTGACAGCATCGGGCTTGCCCATACTCCCTTTGATTTGATACACAATGCCATGTTAAGTATGCAAATACCTCAGTGTCTGCAGCAATACCACTGTTTGTGAGATACAGGGAAATGGTAGGATCACAAGTTGGAGTTTGTTAACCAGTCGGGAACCGATTCACTAACGTTTTTGTGACAAATTGGTGGGCAGCCGCTACATAATTTAAATTGCATTATTAAAAGCAAAAAGGTAAAAGCTTGTTATATTCACCAAAAAAGATTCAGTTGCACAGCTTAAGTTTGGTAAATGAAATGATTATACATTTGTGCACTTGCTGAGTTTAAATGGCAGCTTTGCACTAAGTATGATTCCCAACTTTTGACCTTATAAAATGTCATACACCATGGAAAGCACAGAAAATGAAAGTATTTTTAATAAAATGCCAATTTAACAACTGTTAAAAAAATATAGAATTAGAAACAACTGGTTTTTGGTTGTTGAGTAATAGAAAATCCAAACCAGACAAGTAAAACACACACAATCCAACTGTGTTTTGTATCACTTTATGTTTATTCTAGAGAAATACTGTTTCTACCTCAGAGCATGTGTTACACTTCTTAGTTTCGTTATTAGAAGGATACTGAATACTTAAAAACTTCCAACGTTAATCTGCCTGCAAATGTGGCCTCTAGTTTCTGCATCTGTATGAATCTATATATGTGCAATTGGTTCTTTAACCATGCATACAACTCTGTAGTTTTGAATTGTTACCCTTAGTGCCAGATGTCTTGCTTAACTATTATGCTTGCATTATGCATTCGATCCCTGTGCTGGGTTTGGAGTCTTCAAAATACTTTTGAGTAAGATTTAAACACATACAGACCATAAGTCATTGAAATATTTCTCTAATATGAATGTATAATAGTTAACAGATTGTGAGTTCAAACCCATTCATCAATTCAATGTTTTATGAGTCTGTCAAAAATACACTTCTTTAAGCATAGGAAGAACCGCGCACAGTCTAAGGAGAATTTAATAAACAAATAAGCCTCATACCTATGCAAGATTATGACTCCATGCCAGGTTTGATGTAATATACAATCTGATATAATATTTAATATGTTTAGACCTCTGTATAATCTTTAACTTACAAACCTTGTTTCTATTCTTGGATATAGGATTTTCAAGACAGAACGAAATGGTATTATGGCAGTTCCTATTTTAGGTATGGAAGGAGGATCCTGATTCCTGATAAGAGTGCAGACTAGGAATATGCATTAGTTTGAAATGAAACACACAACTGCCACAAAATTGTCTGCAACAAAAATGAAAGGGACGTCACCAAAAGTTTGGAAAAACTGATATTTTGTGACACCACACAGTAACAGACAAAATGACAGGGTCATTCATCAAAATGTGTTATGCTGGCATGAATGCAAATTTCAGAGATGGGGCTAATGAAAATGAAGGGCATTTTTATGCTGTGTGATAGTGTAACTATACCTTTTTTTCATGGTCTTAAGCTGCATGAAATGCCTGTAATGCAATTTGTGATAAAGATTGTATTTTGGTGCCGTGAGAGGGAGAGAGCGCCTCTGCTGAGAGGATCACAGTATTCAACTATTTATACCACTATAAACCTTTTGGTTTAGGATTTGGGGGACAGTTTTACATGCAGAGTGAGACGAACAGCACAGTACACCTCGGTGAAGATTTGTCATCATTCGGAGTAAGGAAAGTCACACAAAGATGAGATTTCTACAGTGTTCTCTCACCTTAGCTTGATAGTACCCTGTTGTAGAGTCCATCAAGCTAGGGTGAGAGCACATTGTAGAAATGTCATAACGTCATCTTTGTGAGACTTTCCTCGCTCTAAATGACGTCAAATTTTCATTGAGGTGTATTGTGCTATTCGTACATCTCACTCTGCATCTAAAACTGTCCCCAAAACACTAAACCACCACCAAAACCTCACCTCGAGTTAATGCCAGATGTAGTGATGTAAATGGTTGACTATTATGATCCCCTTATAAAGAGTCTCTCTCTCTCATAAACACACCCACTTTTCTTATCATAGGCATTATCCTACTAAATTATAGTATTTTGATGAATCTAGGGGTAAGACTGTAACTTTTAAACAGGCTCATATGTGCGCATATGTGGCCCACGCCAGGGAACACAGTCATTTTATAATATACGCACGTATATACATGCATGTTATAAAATAGCCTGACCATACACACATGCGCGTGCAAGTTTAATTGGATGCGCACCTACGCACGAAAATGACACTTCTACCGTGTAAGTGGGGGGATTTAAAAAGCCATGCGCCGACGCCATTAGACATTTTCCCAATTCATTCCCATTTTGCCCAGTTAAGGGATAGAACTTCCAAACCCCCCCTAGTTTAATAGCCTCCCTTCTCCTCTGTTAGACCCAACCCTTAAAACCCCGCTGATCTGTCCAGATTCTTTTGTTTTACAACTTGCATGGTCTCCATAGCAGAAGTAAAGTTACGCGGCAGGGGACCTCCAGCATGTGCTTGTGCGCGTAAGTATTTGTGCGCTAATTTCAAGTTGAAATTTAGGAGCACCTATGCCCTGCTTAGACTAGGCCCACACCCTGTCCCTTTTTCAGAACTTTTCGTTTGTGCGCGTAGTGGGAGATTCGCGCTTACACGGGGCGGATTTTAAAATCTCCTTGGCATGCACCGGGCCAACTTGTGCGCGTTATCTCCTGGTTTTGGCACGTGCCGGGCTTTTAAAATTCACCTCTTACCGCGCAGATATTGAAGTTCCTGCGCAGTAACTTGAGTTTTTGTGTGGTTATGGGAATTATTGTGCAGAAAGAGTAAATGTAACAACTTAGGTTAAAGAGTGTCATTTTGGGGAGCAATTCGTTAGCTGGAGATATGACTCTGCACTCTCATTGACTGTCTAAGTTACACGTTCATTTTGCCGATCCGGTTCACGTTAGCAAGGAGGCGCTAGGGGCATGCAAGCAACACTAGCGCCTCCTTACTACCGTGACCCCCCCTAATTTAAATATTGCATGGCGCCCCCCTTAAACCAGTACAGAAAAGCAGAAAAAACTGCTTTTCTGTACTGCCTCCTACTTAATATCATTGCCATATTAAGTAGGCGGAAAAGTGAAACTAAATAAAGTTAAAAAATAGAGAAAACCCCCCACACTGGCAGTCGGGTGCGGGAAACAGATGCTCGAATGACAAGGAGAAGCAGCTAAGGAACCTGTTGCCAAGTCGTCCATCCTGGATTGCTGCAAGGCCTATATAGGAGAGACATGACCAGGAGGGGCCGGCTACGTCTCCCTGCCGCGGGCCCTTTAAATTTGTGCGGAGGATGTGCGCGCATGCTTGGGGGCGGGGACAAGATAGCCGACGCCGGCGATGCCCTGCTTGGGAGGAGGAAGCTGCAGCCCCGGTGGCATGAGAGGAGGCTCCAGCACGGCGAGGGAGCAAAAGGGAGAGGATTCAGAGCCGGTAGGCTTAACAGCCAGGGACTGCAGTTGGGCTGGAGGAACCAGGAGATGGAATTACTGCAGAGAGATGAGGGGGCCGGGCCGCAGGTCTGCCGCAGATGGCACACGTAACAATGCTATACCTTTCCCTGTTGAAAAGCGAATATAAAAATCTAAATACATAAATAAATTATTCTGCATTTTTTTTTTTTTAGCATTAAATCTTTGCTGCTAGACCTTAGACCATTCCTCGAGCTTCACTAGATCCCTTCATGTTTTCCATATTTTTATAGATTTTGGTATCATCGGCAAAAAGACAAACCTTTCCTAATACCCCGTTATGTCGCTCACAAAAACTTTGAAAGGAATTAGTCTAAGAACCAATCTCTGAGGACACCACTAGTGACATCCCCTCTCCAAGTCACACAAGTAACTGGTAAGCACCCAAACATTAAATAGATCCCAAGCTACTTTTCCTTATTGATTAATAGCAGTTTATGGACTTCTCTTCTAGGAACTTATCCAAACTTTTTTTAAACCCAGCTCCACTAACTTCCCTAACCACATCCTCTGGTAATGAATTCCAGAGCTTAATTATGCGTTGAGAAAACTCCATTTACCACTACCCTTTGTCGCTTCCCACGCAATCAATTTCTAACCCAGTCAGTCACTACAGGATCCATACAAGGAAGCATAATTTATTTATAAGTTGCCTATGTGAAACTGTGCCAAAGGCCGTACTTAAAACCAAGTACACTCCATCTAGTGCTCTCCCTTGATCCAACTCTTTGGTCACCCAAAGAAATTGATCAGATTCATCTGACAAGATTTACCTCCAGTAAAACCATGCTGCCTCTACTCTTGCAATCCATTGGATTCCAAAAATTGTTTTGGTAGCAATTCCATTAGTTTAGTCTCCACAGAGGTCAGACTAACTGACCTGTAGTTCCCAACTGCCTCCTACTTTTATGAATAGGAACCACAACCAACTTTTTCCAGTCCTCTGGAATTACTCCAGACTCTAAAGAAGCATTGAAAAGGTCACCAGTGGAGCTGCTAGGACATCCCTTAGTACCCTAGTATATATCCTATCTGTCCTCATCGCCTTATATATTTTGTTTAGTTAGCTCCTCACAAACACACTGTTCTGAAAATCGATTGACGTTTACCTCATTTGTGAACCTCTGGCCCCACCCCCACCCTGCCCTCAGACCGCCCCTCCCACCCCTGGACCGCCCTTTAATAAAGCCCTGGGACTTACCCACATCCCAGGGCTTTACGCGCATCACCGGGCCTTTTAAAAATAGGCCTGCCCATTTAAGACCGGTTATGCGCGTAAATCATCCAGATTTATGCACATAACCTTTTTAAAATCCAGCCCTCAGCATTGTATAGGTCGCCGCAATCTCAGCCATGGCCTACACAAGGCTGATACCTTGCTCTAGTCCAGAGCACAGGCGCAGGCCTAATGCTGCAGCCTGGCCAGAAAGCCAGGACCTGATGCCAAGGCCTTGACCCAGACAGGCCTGATGCCGGAACCCAGCCTGGAGGCCAGATAACTATGCCTTGACCTTGTGTTGGCTGAGGTTGCTGCTTCTATACAATCCCAACGGATAAGGTAAGTTTGTTCAGCATAGGGGAGCTTGACCAAAGCCCCGGCTTCAGCTCGGGCCTAGGCCAAAACCCCAGTGTTGTGCTTGGGCATAAACCATGGCTCCTGCTTTTGGCCATGGCCTATGCCCTAGGCAAGGCCCCAGCCTTGAGCCTAGCCCTAGACCTGATGCATTCATTTAAAACAAATGCAATGAATAAGGTTTGTTTCATTTGGTGGCCCCAAGTTTGTTTCAGGGCCCCCCAAATGAAACAAATCAGCCTTATTTGTCGAGTTTGGCGCATTTCTTTTAAATAAATGCACATCCCTATTAGGTATATGGGAAATGGAAATCTGCTCAAGATCATTATCTCTGCCTAACTGACATTCAGTTTCAATTTTTTGCACTTTAGTGATTAATTGCAGAAAGACAAATTTGAACCAGGTTAAAAGTAGCTGACCAAGATGGAAGTGTCAGTTGGAAAAACTGAATGTCGTCAACGTATATCTTATAATTCAACCCGAGACTTGAGAGTCGGCATAAAGGGGTAAGAGATATTAAAAAGCACAGCGGAGGGGAAGAAGCTGTCTAAGTCAATAGGGGGCCTTCGCCTTGGACTAACACCCTCAAAGATCAGCAGATTTTTTTACTGCAAAGCTTCGTATGAACTTTGCACAGATAGGTGTGAAGTGCTCACACAAATCTTGGATTCCATTTTTTTCATGATATTTTCAATGACACTTGAAGGGAAAGCATTAAATAGTGGGTTTATGTTTAAATCTCAGTGTGCAGTGCTGTGAAGTATTATACAGTGCAAATAACTTTTTATATGATACCTTCTATATCTAAAAACCTTAGGTAGTAGCACTATCTGAAACAGTCCTACAAAATATTACTATTCCTACTAGCCGTTGATCCTGTAAATTCATGCTAATATATTTTCTACAGACATTTTGCCTCTGATTTTTCATTACAGTATAACTACAAAGAGATTAATATTAGAAAAGATGGAAAAAGACCAGCTTGGCAGTCCTATGACAAAGGCTCATTTTTCATGCCTCTTCTGATCCTTGGGAAGAGTTTATTATAGGTTTGCCCAGGATATCGGAATAGTCCAACATCCAAAATCACTTCCTGGATGGCAGAGTCAGGTTTTGGATGAAAGTTGTCATTCTGCTCTGTGAGACCACAAAAGATGTTTCAGTACTGATCTGATTTTTCTCATTTTTCAGTGAAACTTCGGGGAGATTATGTTAACACACACACACACACACACCTTTTTCTCAGATCAGAAACCCTACTGCTGTGAAGCTTATAGCTAGGCAGGTGTGAGCAAATGCATTTACACCTAACAATAAGGGGAATGAATAATTAATTGAATGTGTCAGACAGGGCAGAAGGAACTACAATTGACACAAGTTGTGTAATTAATTATTGAACCAGTAAAACACATTTTATCAACGAGAAATTCAATCGATTTATAATACATAGAACATCTCAGTCTCTGGAAAATTCCTACAATATTTTATTTATGTGGATTTATATCCCATTTTAAGATGAATAAGATTAAAATACTTAATAAATGTGTAAAACACTATAGTAAAGAGTAAAATTATCCAACTCATGCACATACTAGAAAGAAGAATTCAATAAGAAGTCGGAACATAAAAACTGTAAGAACCGACATGCTGAAACGATTTAAATCCCCCAAACTATAAAAAAATTCATATACACTAGTTTATACTAAGACAGCAAAAATCAGTTACAGACAGTAAAAGGCATCTAAAGCATAAGATAAAAACTGTATAATGTAAAAATCTTGCTAAAGCAACCACCACCGATTTATCTAGGCACGTTTTTAGCCAGGAAAAAATGTTACTCTAATATTGGAAGCATTCCGAGGGCTTTCTAGCAGGCAGATACAGTACAGTGTGCTCCGGTGGAGTGCACTGTTAACCGTCATTTGGACGCGTGTTTGACGCGCTACCTTTACCCCTTATTCAGTAAGGGGTAATAGCGCGACGAAAATGAGCATCCAACCCTCCCCCCCCCCGAGACTGATAGCGCCCGCAACATGCAAATGCATGTTGATGGCCCTATTAGTCATTCCCGCGCGATACAGTAAGTAAAATGTGCAGCCAAGCCACACATTTTACTTTAAGAAATTAGCGCCTACCCAAAGGTAGGTATTAATTTCTGCCAGCGCCGGGGAAGTGCACAGAAAAGCAGTAGAAACTGCTTTTCTGTGCACCCTCCGACTTAATATCATGGCGATAATAAGTTGGAGGCCCCAAAAGTTAAGTAACATTAAAAAAAAATATATTTAAAATGGGCCCGCGGCTTGAAAACCGGACGCTCAATTTTGCCGGCATCTGGTTTCCGAACCTGTGGCTGTCAATGGGTTTGAGAACCAACGCCGGCAACATTGAGCGTCGGCTGTCAAACTCGCTGACAGCCACCGCTTCTGTCAAAAAAGAGGTGCTAGGGACGCGCTAGTGTCCCTAGCGCCTTTTTACCGCGGACCCTAATTTAAATAAATTAAGTTACTGAATCGTGCGCACAGGAGAGTGGGCGCTTGCCTGCTCGGTTTACTGTATCGGCCCGTAGGATAATAACTTATCCAGATAAAATGCCGATATTTCAGTATTATCCAGGAAAGTTATCCATATAAGACTGGTTGTGCCAGAGAGCATGATTAAAGTAATCCAAATAACTTGGTTTTAACTGGGTATATTCAGCAATGCATTATCTAAATAACACTGGTAAACAAAGTTTGTTTCCTTCAGGCTTTTTGGTGTTCCAAATAGATTTTTTGATGCTGATCACAGATATTGCTTCGAAATTTGTACATCAAGTAAGGTTTTTGAGAAACGTCCAGTTTTGTGTTACAATAATTGTGAAATTTTAAAACAATTTCACGTACATATATTTTCTTGTTGGACAGTAGTTTTTATGATTTTTAAAATTCATGTCGTATTTTTGATGGCCATAAGCAATGTAACATGTAACAGAGACTAACCTTTTTAAAAATACACCAAGAAACTCTACCTGATCATGCCAGAACTTGCTCGGGCAAGCCCCAGCTCGGCTGCAAGATTCCAACTTGTTTCCAAGACGACGCAGCCTTATATAAGCAGCAGCAATGAGTAGTCTCCTATGCAATGTCTGTGTGAATGAGCGAATTGTATCGCTAAAACTGTTGAGTTTAAAGCTTGTGGATTTAATTTCATATACTTTATGAAATGTCATGCCAATGTCATAATAGCCGTGACATGTTTTGTTGCATCTGTGGTGAGTTTACTCTGAAAGCTCAGAAAAGGAGTATGACTGCTCTCATTAAGAAGGCATACGAGTTATACTTCGGATGCAAAATTGGTTACCAGGACAGAGCATGGGCACTTCATATATGTTGCGCATCTTGCGCCAGTAGTCTGCAAGCTTGGCTGAAAGGTGTGCGACCATCCATGCCATTCCAATGATATGGAGGGAACAGAAAGACCATATAACAGACCATATTACTTCTTCATGATGAATGTGTCAGGATACTCAAAGAACAGGAAGTTTATTGAGTACCCTAACCTTGCATCGGCAATAAGACCAGTGCCGCATGACGACAGTCTTCCTGTTCCAAAACTGCCAGAGGTGTGTACACTTGATGACGAGGATGAGGAGGTAGGCGATGGTGAGCCATTGCACATGGAAGCTGTGGCTGATCCTGACTTTGTGCCATCAACATCCAGCGATCCTCATTTAATATCTCAGTCAGAGCTGAATGATCTGGTCAGAGATTTGGCTTTATCGAAGAGTCAGGCGGAGCTGCTTGAGTCAAGGCTGCAAGGATGGAATCTTTTGTCATCTGATATGAAAATTTCAGTATTTCGCAGCCGTCATGAAGATTTGACAAAATATTTCAACCTAGACAGGCTGACTTTTTGCTGTGACAACAATGGATTGTTTTGTGCTCTCAGATGTGACCATGACCCAGCAGCATGGTGACTGTTTAATGATTCATCAGTCTTAAGTTTGAAGGCTGTTTTGCTGCACAATGGCAATATCTACCCATCAATGCCTGTCGGACATGCCGTTCACATATGAAAGAAATGTATGAGAACATGCAGCTACTGCTGAACTACATTGAGTACTCGAGGTGCAACTGTAATTTGTGTGGTGATCTCAAGGTAGTTGCAAATCTTCTGGGTCTGCAGCTTGATTACACCAAGTATTGTTGCTTCCTTTGTGAGTGCAACAGTTGAGCAAGAGATTTGCATTACATCAGAAAAGTCTGGCCTCTCCGCAAGAAGTTGGTTCTAGGGCAGAAGAATGTTGCGCACAACCTATTGGTGGATCCAAGTAAGATATTTCTTCCATATTTGCACATCAAACCTGGGATGATGAAAAACTTTAAGGCAATGAACAAGCAAAGTAAAGCCTTTGATTATTTGCGGCAAATGTTTCCACGCATAAGTGATGCCAAGATAAAAGAAGGTGTTTTCGTTGGCCTACAAATCTGAGCTGTGATGAAGGACAGCCACTTTGATGGTTTTCTGCAAGGTACAGAATGTGTTGCGTGGACAGCCTTCAAGAATGTCGTTTGTAACTTTCTAGGCAACTATAAGGCAGCAGACTATGTCGAACAAGTTGAAAATCTGCTTCAGGCATACAAATTGATGAAGTGCAACATGTCATTGAAGACACATTTTCTTCATTCCCACTTGGACTTCTTCCCAGACCTTGGCGCTGTGAGTGACGAACATGGTGAAAGGTTTCATCAAGACATTGTCAAAATGGAGAAACGGTATCAAGGCAAGTGGAACCCCTCCATGCTGGGTGACTATTGTTGGACTCTCATCCGCGAAGCGTCAGACAGTGATTACAAACGAAAATCTGCGGCAAAACATTTTTTGTTTTGTTTTCTGGTGCCAACATTGCCATTATAGCTTATGCTTAATGTATATTGCACTTTTCTGGCAAAAGGTATGTGATACAGACATAATAAATGCATATTTGTGTTCAGCTTGTTAAAATCATCTTGTTTCACTGAAGGTTGTGGAGGAAACAAAATGTTCCCAGAAATTTGTTTACCATTGTAACATACCCAGATGGCCACAGCTGATTATTGACTTCATTGAGTTCTTATAAATTAGTACTTTATTTCTATAAAATAGTATCAATATTGTGAACATTTTATAAAAAGAATACAATTGCCTCAATGTAAAGAAACTCGCTCAAATTGGAGTGGATTTTAAAAGAGTTGCTTGTGTTAAAAGGCCTAAAAACACAGGTATCTGGGTCAAGCACGAATAACTTGTATTTTAAAACAGTTCAATTATGTGCATATACGCGCGTGCGTGAGGAGCCTAACGCGAGGGGAAAAGGGGCGGACTTAGGCCATGTCAGGGGCATTCCAGGGTGGGGCCGACATTTATGCATTTAGATATGGATTTTAAATCCCAGGCCCATGGCGCGCGGCAGACTGTTACCTGCGCTTACTAACTTCTGCCCTCAATGAGGTGTAGGTCTGAAGAAAGCTCGTTTTAGACCTAAAATGATTGGGCGAGGGAGTCTGGGTAACCTGGGGGGGGGGGGGGGGTGCAGGCTGACAAACCAGAGAGGTCTGGTTGACCTAGACATAGACTGGGCAAACTGGTAGACTAATGGTTCCAACTGGATATTTCCTTCATGCACGCATGTTTTAAAAGCTGCCTAGTGCCGCACATTAAACCTGACAAATTCCTCAGGAAGGTATGTGAAGAACGTTTATTTAAATCATACGCATGCACTTGCACAGATGATTTAAAATTCCAGCTTATGTGCACTTGCCTGCTCATACGCGCATATGTTGGAAGCAAGTGTGCTCGTTTTAAAGTTACCATCATAGAGAATAACTTTCAAATATATTCGCATTACTGTGCGCAGATTTATTCTTGCATTTTATAAACCGTGTAGCAGGAGCTGCAAAGTTTATAAAATGCTAGATACTCATGCTCTGAAATTACGTGCTTGGGCGTAATTTTCAAAGAAGTTATGCACATAAATGTAACATATGGTAGCAATTTTCAAAAGCCATTTACTCAGGTAAAGTGCACTTACTCAAGTAAATCCTATGGACAATTCATTGGCATATAATATTGTAGCAATTTTCTTGATTGCTCTGCTAGGGAAAAGAAAGAAGGCACCTGGGTACAACCAATAGATGTGCCATGATCAAACCTGAAATATATGTTTTTTCCTAAAAATGGAATGTATAGAGACAATGCCTGGAGAACTTGTTTCATCTAATTTAGAACATACCTGAAATTTATTGAAAAATAAAATATTTTGGCGTTTTGAATTTTGTTTTTCCCGTAGCTGGGATTCCCAATAGCAAGGATATACTTAGTCCATAAGAGAGTTATCTCCTCTCAATCCCTTGAAAATCATTTTTGTCATGTAAACTCTTGAATAGGAGTTCTGCAGTGGTTAATGTTAAGCATTTAATTCTTAACCGGTCCATATATATTAAAAGGTGAACTTTAAAAAGCGATGCATGCACCAAAAATTGCAGCTGCACATGTATCTGGTGCATGCGCGTCTCCGACTGATTTTATATATCTGCCGCATACACACACAAGTACTAATGTGCGAATATCTTGCATGGAGTGAAAACGGGACTGAACGGGGTTTATTTATTTATTTTTAGATTTTTATATACCGGTGTTCCTATATGAAATAAAGATCACATCGGTTTACATTGAAACAGAACATGAAAATTGCCAAAAGGCATTACATAGAACAAGGTTATGAAACTTGGAACAGTGTACATAAGTTCAAAATTTAACAATAACGTTGTAACATTGATGACCAAAAGATAAAGGAGAAAAAGGTTGGGACATGAGCATTCCGTGCCAGGGCCAAGAGCTATGCACGTATGGAGCTTATCGAATGCAGTGTGTGTCCAGCTCATTTCTGCCCAAATGTACTTTTCCCATTGATCAGGTGTACGTCTGAATAAAACTATTTTTACCCACTTCTGACGTGCTTGAGGAGTCTGGGTAAACTGGGGGGTGCGCGCGCACTCGTTTTAAAGATACCCTCAATGTTTCTAGTCTTGAAGTGGTGCCTTGGCAGCTCCTAGTTTAGCTAGGGAAGATAGATCAAACAATGTATTCCTAATTATATGCACAGAGATCAGAGAGAGTAGGAGTGTGTAGTGTTCCTTGGCAACTTCCCAGAGGAAGGTGCCAAATTTTATTCTTGGTTTATTCCTTCAGTCTCCTGTCTAGAGACAGTGGCTGGTGCATAAGGGTGGGATGATCGGGCCTTAGGATGTGAGCATTATAAAGCCTATGGGGGACAGAATTAAAGATCTAAATGTGTGCTCTCTGGGGCAGGGGTCTCCAAAGCTTTCAAGACAAGGGTTGCATTGGATGTTTCAAATCACTGAGCGGGCTAGGTGGGGGATGGGGAGGGGAGGTTCTCTCTCAGAGTTTGCTGAGCTGGGGAGGGAATGAGGAAGAGAAGTCCTTCAGAGATGTTTGCAGGGAAAGGTTTTGGGGGCGGTGGGCGATGGAACCATGTCTGGCTCTTTCAGTGATTTCAAATGCTGGAGAAGGGGGGAGGCAGAGGGCAGGGTTCCCAAGGGTGCAGAGGTGGGTCAGATAGCGTCAGGAATAAGATTTATCCAAAACTGGGAACCCTGCACATCCCAGAAATCTTGTCGATATCTCCCCATCTAGGGAAGTAGGGGGCATGGAGGGTGGATGGATGGCAGGATTTCAGTTCAGTTGTGACGCTTGCATCTGTTCCTGGGATCCACTCCCTGACCAAGCGTCCCTGGTCACTCAGGAACTCAAATAGTAATTAAAGTTATTTTCCTTTACAAAGTCCTCAGGTGGGGTTTGAACCCCCTCCACCTGGATGGAAGGCAGATGCCTTCCCCACTGAGCCAGCAACTCAGTTTCTGAAGTCTGGCTTCAAACGTTCATCTCTAAACAACCAATCCAATGTTCAAAAGTCTGGCCCTACTGGGCCTAACTGCCACCACCCACCGTATCTCTTGGGATGGTTTTTCTCGTCCCAGGATACAACCACCCGCTTGGCAGTTCTCCAGGCAAAGTATCTTTATCGCAAGTCCAAACCAACAGAAGTCCCCTCGCTCACCTTCCTTGTGATAGTGGTTGCAGTCCTTCACACAGTCGGGGAATATCCAGTGTCCAAGTTTCCCAGAGCAACCAGGTAGTCCATTCCTTCCTCCTCAGTCCCCAGCAGGAGACTGCCACAGCTCTTCTAGGGAGTCCTTTTTATCTTGTGGAAACTCCTCCCCCAACCGTATGCGATTGGTTTTGGAAAAGGCTCCTTCTCAATTTGGCCCTCCCCTTGAAGCCAAGGATTGGTTCCCAGCGCTCCACCCTCCATTTCCCACACCTGTGGCTCCTCTGGTCTTATAACCTCTGGGGGAAGGGACCAAGGGACATCTCTAGCCTGGTGTTGCCGTATTTTCCTTCCCCCCTTCTCCTGAATCTTTGGTTCCTGGGTCTTTAACCTGACGGTTCTGGTTTGGGACATAGACCCCGTCACATCAGTTCATTTATTTATTTAAAATAAATATCTGTTGGGTGTGTACACTGGTTAGATATTGGCCTAAAGTTTTATTATATTGTTAAGATTATATCTTTATTTTATAAGAACATAAGAACATGCCATACCGGATCAGACCAAGGGTCCATCAAGCCCAGCATCCTGTTTCCAACAGTGGCCAATCCAGGCCATAACAACCTGGCAATTACCCAAACATTAAAAAGATCCCAAGTTACTAATGCTGGGAACAAGCAGTGGCTATTCCTTATTGATTTTTAGCAGTTTATCGCCTCCAGGAACTTATCCAAACCTTTTTTAAACCCAGCTACATCAACCGCCTTAACCACATCCTCTGGCAATGAATTCTGTAGGTTAACTGTTATGATTATTTTATGATTTTAATTTATTTTATTATGTTGCAAACACCGCTCTGGCCAGTATTTCTGATTGCGTTGCATATTTGTATTCCAATATTAAATTATGGCAAGATATAAGAAACCAACTGATCGCAACACCATGCTATACTATTGAGTTGTCATCCGCAGAAATTAAAGGACAACTTGCCTGTTAGCTTTTCTGGTTGAGACCCCTGTGTTCTTCAATAGTAGAATGTACGTGTAAGGCAGTAGAAATGTGCTCTGACTTTATTCAGCAAGATATCCCCCGTCGGTTGTGAGGTGCGTATATAAAAGAGCACGTTGGATCAATCATGATTTATTGCTGATACCAAGAGTATGAGAATCATCATCACGTTCTGTTTGTATATTACCATACTCACCACAAGTTGTTGAGGTGTAATAGATAAGTGCTTAGAACTACTAGGGCATTATATTTGCCAAATATTGTGCACTGCCTGCTAGAAAGAAGCAAAATTGAAATTGAAACTTGTGAGAGCCTTTTAGCCTGCTTTCAAGGGCCAGCCCTTAATTCAGATCAGACACTTCCTCCTCAGCCAGTGTTTGTTGGGGATGGCACAAGTTGGATTTGGATTGCCAGAGTCTCATGTGCTTTGATAACTGAATCATTTAAGAGCTGGGATCTTCATGAACCAGAGCCTTGCCTGCTGAAGTTAAGTGCAAATGTATTTGGTTATTTACCTGTGCTTAGAACTAGGGCATTATGGGCCTCATTTTCCAAGTGGCTCGCACGCGATAAGGGACGTTTCGCACGCAAAAAGTCCCTTTATCGCGTGCGATACCAGGATGGGGCGGAGTCGGCCCCGGAAGAGGAGGAGTCGGGGCGTCACCGGGGCCGACTCCACAAAGACGCCGCGGATGATGAAAAGGTAAGGGCCCTTTTCGTGTCCTAGTTCGCGCCCAATAGCTACACCTTCTATGGTGGCGCTATTGAGTGCGAAACCGGCAGCGATCGCACCGCGGCGGTGCGATCGCTGCCGGCTAGCACAGGACCCCCCCCCGTTTCGGCCCCTCATTACCTAAAGTATAGCAGGCCTTTCAAGGGCCAGCCATTAATTCAGAGCAGACACTTCCTCCTCAGCCAGTGTTGTGGGGGTGGGACTGCTTTCTAGCTAAACTGGTTTTGGCAGCAGACTCAGTGTATTGCAGGGGGCATGCAAGATTTTTCGCGTGCGATGCGCTCCGAAAATTACCCCCTTAGACTGCATACTGATATGGAAGGAACAAAGTTGAATATACAGTTGGAATACTGTACACCCAATAAGCTTTAAATAAAGAGAGAGTGGTCTAGGTGCTGAACCAAGAGTTTAATCAGAATTGGTAAGTACGCAGGACGTGAGGTTTGGATTGGTCTACATTATTAAGTAGATGCACCAGGACTATTGGCTACGCAGATGATATTCACTAAAGATTGGTGAACGATGGTCAGCTTAAGTTAAACAGATTGGTTAGAGCCACCATTTAAACAGGCTGATAGGTGAGTTTGAGGTGTGGTTGAGCTATGAGGTGTGTTTAACAAGTTTTAAACAATAATTAGTGTGGTGACTCTGGGCTATTGGTAGTTTGGATAAAAAAATATTTGTTATAGAAATTTGTTGGTTCCTTTCTGTATTCTTAAGTGTACATGCTGTGAATTTTCATCTGCAGTCATGTAACCGGGATTTGCATTTGTTCTATTCACGTTTGGATTTGTGCTAGTAAATATTTTACATGCAAAAATTTACATTTTGGGGTAGATTTTCAAATAGCGCGAATTGGCCTACTTTTGCTGGCGCATCAGGCGCAAGCAAAAGTAAGCTGGATTTTAGTAGATACGCGCGGAGCCGCGCGTATCTGCTAAAAACCTGGATCGGCGCGCGCAAGGCTATTGATTTTGTATAGCCGGCGCGCGCCGAGCCGCGCAGCCTACCCCCGTTCCCTCCGAGGCCGCTCCGAAATCGGAGCGGCCTCGGAGGGAACTTCCTTTTGCCCTCCCCTCACCTTCCCCTCCCTTCCCCTACCTAACCCACCCGCCCGGCCCTGTCTACACCCCCCCTTACCTTTCTCCGGGGATTTACGCCTCCCGGAGGGAGAAGTAAATCCCCACGCGCCAGCGGGCCTCCTGCGCGCCGGGCCGCGACCTGGGGGCGGGTACGGAGGGCGCGACCACGCCCCCGGACCGCCCCGGGCCGTAGCCATGCCCCCGTACCCGCCCCCAAAACGCTGCCGACACGCCCCCTAAACGCCGCGACGACCGGGCCCGCCCCCCCCCCGACACGCCCCCAACACACCCCCCTCGGAGAACCCCGGGACTTACGCGCCGGTAGGCCTATGTAAAATAGGCTCACTGGCGCGCAGGGCCCTGCTCGCCTAAATCCGCCCGGATTTGGGCGGATTTAGGCGAGCAGGGCTCTGAAAATCCGCCCCTTTATGCATATAAGATGGCATCTTACACACACAAACTTATGCGAATGAATGGGTATTTCAGAACGAGTAGTATGCAGGGCTGGTGGAAGCACTAGGCAGACTAGGCAACTGCATGGAGTGCCAGCGGCTTGAAGAGGGTGGCTTAACTCTCCTACCAGTAGTGATCAGCTGGGCGCGTTGATAATGAGTCTGTGTCATAGGGCCAGACGGAGGCTGAATCGCACGTGTTGGATGTGATAGAGAGAGAGAGAGAGATGGTGGGGGGCACTCTGTGAGCTCCACCTAGAGCACCTGAGACCCGTGAACCCCTCCCCCCCTGAGAAAATGAGCCATTTTTGTTTGAACTGAAAACCAACCAAACATTTTCCTGTGCACATCCCTTTCAAGTCACTGGCACAAGGTTTTACTTTTGGACTACCCCCAGCTTAGTGGGTCATTTTCTTACTGAGACTGGGCAGAAGCCCATCAGACAGTCTAAGGCATTACCTTTCTCCCCTGTCATGGAAAGAGCCTAGGGGCATGGGTCAGAAGATGGCCCCCCAGTACTCCTCGATGAGCCCCTAACTCCTACTGACCAGTGGAACAGGCGCTGCATAATGAGAAATAATTTTTGGAAAAAAAAAGGAGAATCTCTTTTTCTGGGACTCTCTCAAAGGGAGTAAGAAATAAAAATAATTTTAATGGGTCTTAGATTTTACACAATATTTTTGGGCTGGAATTAAAACTATTCCATTTCACTTCATCAGTCTACTTATTCAGTATGGTAAAATTGCATAAATAATAAGTCAATTTTAATTAAACACCAATACTATAATAATTTATTTTAATTGCTTAAGAATGCTACCTTTATTCCCAGTTGCATAATAATGAATGGATATTAAAATGATTAGTTCATTAACAAATTGTATGTTAATCCCATTTAATCATAATGAAATTACGACCATTTATTGCAAGTTGTTTTAATTAGGTAATACAAATTACATCTTAAAATAATGATTACTTTACTGGAGCTCATTATAGTATCATACATTAATTCCAATATAATTACTACAAAATTGTCGTTGCTTATTGTTTAGTGTTTCTGAGAAATTAACACCTTGATAGTAAATTACTTCTTCAAAGTTGGCATCAGCAGCCATGAAAGGTTTATGCCTTCATGGCTTATACCGAGTACAGAAACTGAACAGAAAACAAGGTGCATTACCGCGTTCCTGCTGCAAGCCAAAGAAAAGTCAAGCACCAGCACCCCTGTGAGCTAGGCCAAAAGACTTGAGAAAAGCAGCCTAGGGTTGCTCTGCACTCTTCCCCTTTTTCCATGCTCACATGCCAATATTTATTTCATTTTTTTTTTAAATTTATTTGTTTACTAAAGCTTAGTACTTGCCAAATGACAGCAAGGCCTAGTAGGGGAGGTACAACATCTGAAAAATGGCAAATATAAAAACCAACCGAGACCCATTGTAAAATAAAAAAGTGCAGATCACAGAAAATAAAAAATCAAAAGAACCAATGAAATAGCAGATCGAAAGTCAATGAGAATCCGCAAAAACAGGCGTGTCTCTGCAAACGTAGGACGTTAAGAAATGAAGGCATTTCACTCGGGCTTCCAGTGGAAGAGGATTACACTGAGAAGGAACCACCTAAAAGGCAGGTTAGCTTAATAGCAGGACTGCTTGAGATGGGTTGCACAAGGCCCAATGGTCCTTCAACTATCCTATCCCCAAATCCTGAAGAGATTTAAAGCCTAGACAAATAATCTTAAATAACAAATGTGATTCTATGGACGAGTGCAAGGTGTGCAGTTTGGGGAAAATCCTCTCCCTATATCCATATCATGATATAACTCGCACTGTAGCATTCACTGTCTTCTATCGCTCAAGACGTTTTTAATCCAGGCTACTACTTGGGATCTACCGCCTTCTATTCAGCTTCCTCCTATGTGGGATAGTATCAAAAGCCTTGCTTGAAACCCAAGGACACCATATCTATCGCATGTCCTTTATATAATTCTCTAGTCACCTATGAATGAAATCAATGAGATTCGTTTGACAGTATCAGGCTGAGCTGAGTGCGCCTATGGCCAATATGGCCACAGCCATAGGCGCCGCTACCAAAAGGCGCCAATGAGAGCAGTGCACTGGCGGGGGCCCTCTGCTACAGAAAAGCATGGCTGCCCTGTTGAAATTGACAGCGTGGTAAGCGCGGCCTTCGTAAGTGGAAAAGCAGCGCAGCCCCAACTAGCAGCACTGCCCATTCTGGCGGGGCCCTGCTGCTTTCCCACTTACTAAGGCCGCACTTACCATGCTGACAGTTTTGGCGGGGCCATGCTGCTTCGGAGAAGGAGGATTGCCCCTGCCAGAAGTAGTCCAATGCCCCGTGGCCAGAAGTCGTTCCCTTGGCCACAGGAGCTGAAGAAGGAGATTGTTGCTGCCTGCTAATTCAAGGAGGAAGTGAGTGAGGAGAGAGCATTTGTGGAGGAGAGAGAGAGTGAGCATGTGTGCTTGTGGGTGGGAAAGTGAGTGAGAGAATGTATGTGGGAGAGTGAGAGAGCATGTGTGCTTATATGTGGGAGAGTGAGAGGGAGCATGTGTGCTTATATGTGGGAGAGTGAGAGAGCATGTGTGCTTATATGTGGGAGAGTGAGAGGGAGCATGTGTGGGAGAGTGAGAATGCATGTGTGCTTGTGTGTGGGAAAGTGAGTGAGAGAATGAATGTGGGAGAGTGAGAGAGCATGTGTGCTTATATGTGGGAGAGTGAGAGAGCATGTGTGCTTATATGTGGGAGAGTGAGAGGGAGCATGTGTACATGTGTGGGAGAGTGAGAATGCATGTGTGCTTGCATGTGGAAAAGTGAGAGAGTATGAGGTAGATTTTAAAAACATACGCCGGCGCAAACAAAAGTTAAATCCCCCCTCTTCTCACATCCAATTCCCAGTTATTTATTTCCCTGTTTTATTGTAAGTCACAATCCTTACAATAATCTTGTTACAGTTGTTTGAGTTATCTCCTATCTTGCACACTTTGTTAATTGTAAACCGGTTTGATGTGATCCTTATCATGAAAGCCGGAATAGTTAAAATAATAAATAAATAAATAAGTACACCAGATTTTATAAGATACGCGCGGCTACGCGTGTATCTTATAAAATCCGGGGTCGGCGTGCGCAAGGCTGCGTAAAATCGGCAGCCTGCGCACGCCGAGCCGCGCAGCCTGCCTCCGTTCCCTCTGAGTCCCCCTACCTTCTCCTCCCTTCCCCTATCTACCCACCTCTCAGCCCTACCTAAATCCCCCCTTACCTTTGTTGGGCAAGTTACACCTGATTGAAGCAGGCGTAACTTGCGCGGGCTGCCCCGGCATCCCCTGGCACAGGCCGCAGTGCCGGGGGACTCGGGACCGCCCTCCCGGCCCGCCCCCGAACCGTCACCATGCCCCCAGACCCGCCCCAGGCCGCCCCTGCTCCGGACACGCCCCCAGGCACGCCCCTGGACACGCCCCCTCCCACCCCTTTTACGAAGCCCTGGAACTTACGCGCGTCCCGGTGCTTTGCGCGCGCCGGCGGCCTACGCAAAATTTTAATTGTTGGGTTATATTTGATGTATCCGTTTTGAAATATTTTATTGATGTTTGAAAGATTTTTATATGAGTTTTTAATTATTGAATGTTGTTCTATTCATTAAGTGGTCCATTTTAAAACTTGCACGCATGTGTCTATGTGCACGCAGTTCCCGGCGCGTGCACGTGGACATGATGATTTTATAACATGCACACATCAGCGTGCGCATGTTATAAAACATGGTTCCTGGGTGCACATGCGTGCCAGATTTTAATATCTGCGTGTGCACGTGCAGGTGGGTCATGACTCACACACGGGTGGGAATTTTAAAAACCAATGCATGGCGATGTGAGTAGGCCTACCCCAGTTCCCTATCCCCCTAACTACCCTTCCTAACTTTTCCCTTCTCCTCTCCAACCCCTAACCCTTACCTCTTCCCAATTTGTTTGTTTAAATACTTACTGCTCCTTTGGAGCAGAAGTAACTTCCCTGTGCTGGCTGGGTGCCGGCGTGCACTTCCCTGGGACAGGGCCTAATGGCGCTGTCCTGGTTGGCCCCCACCCTGCCTCTCCCTACCCAGACCCCAGACCCCCCGTCTCGCCCCTTTTTGATCTGCTGGCATTTCTATGCGTACCAGCAGATACACGCGTGGCTGGGCTGATTTTAAAATGCGCTTGGCGCTCGTTCGACCCAGCCACGCGTGTATTTGCCGGATTTTACACCGCTGGCATTTGAAAATTCAGGTGTAATTGTTTTGAATTATTCGTATGGTTTTACAAATTTTGTTTTATGAGGAATGGTAATGTTTTTCTTTTTTTACATTGTTGCAGTGCATACAGAATTTGGCTTGATGCAGTTTCCAGTTCAGTTTTTGATTGCTCATTTCTATTTATATTGTATGATCTCTTTATATTGTATTTGAGGATCTATCTGTGTTTTGCTTGTGTGACTGGTGAGTTATTCCATTAGTATGTAGTTTATATGTAGCGATCTATAGTAGCTTGGCTTGCTCTGTTTTCCTAATAGGGGGGGTGTATTACTATTTTAGGCCTGGTGTAATATTTGTAGTATTAACTTTCATACAGGGTCGTTCGTCAAATTGCATTATGGCATTATCGCACGCAATAATGAGTTAATACATGTGTTAACACCATAATGCATGCGATAATAGCACTATCGCATGGCGCAAATGCAAATTTTGGGAAGGGCTGGGATTAGGGAGGAGTTTGGGTGGGATTTATGAAAATGAGGGGCAATATTGCACTATGTGATTGCAGAATGCATGCTAGTGCATGGTTTTAATGCTGGAATTAACTACACCTTTTAACCTGTCGTTATGTGATGTGCCCAAAATGACCATAATGTAATTTGCGTTAAAAACTTTTTGGCCTTGGGAGGGAGGATGGAAGGAGTAGGTGGAAGAGAATGAGCGAGAGTTATTAAGAGAGTGAGCGAGAGAGAGTGAGAGAGAGAGAGGGCATCTGGGGAGGTCTTTACTGTATTCAACTATTTATATGCCTATAAGAGGGCCAGCTAATAGCTTGAGGTGAGGTGTTGGTGGTAGTTTAGGGTTTAGAGGCCAGTTTTACATGCAGACTAAGATGTAAAAACAGCACAGTAAGAACATAAGAAATTGCCATGCTGGGTCAGACCAAGGGTCCATCAAGCCCAGCATCCCGCCTCCAACAGAGGCCAAACCTAGGATACCTCGGTGAAGATTTGATGTCATTTGGAATGAGGAAAGTCTCACAAAGATGAGATTTCTACTATGTTATCTCACCCTAGCTTGATGGTACCCTGTTAAAGCATCCATCAAGGTACAGCGAGAGAACACGGTAGAAATATCTTCTTTGTGAGACTTTCCTCACTCCAAATGACATCAAATCTTCATCAAGGTGTACTGTGCAGTTTTTACATCTTAGTCTGCATGTAAAACTGGCCCCTAAAACCACCACCAACACCTCACCTTGAGCTATTAGTTGGCCCTCCTGTAGGCATATAAATACTTGACTACTATGAAGGCCTTACAGATAGTCTCTCTCTCTCACAATGTTATAGCACTTTGATGGGGATAGGTAGAGTGCTATTTTTATATAGAAATTCTTTTTTCTCGTGGCTCTCTGATGGTCATGCCCATGGCCAAGATGCATTACAGTAGGCCTACTACCATATAGATTCCAAGCTTTTCTTCAGGGTGGTTTGGTTGGCACTTCAGCAGTGCATGTAAATATAATATACATATTGTAAGTGATATTTTTACCTCAGAATACTATACCTTTCATGTAAAATATGGTTTTTAAATGCATAATTTCTAATTGTGTGTGAGGAGGGTGTAATGGGGTGAGGGATGCAAGGCTATAAAGCTTTCCTAGGGTCTCGAACACCCTTGCACTGGCCATGGGCATTGCTATTCAAACATTTAACAGAATTTCCCAACTCGTGGTGTCATGTGGTGTAAAGGGAGAGGTCACAGATTTTCACTTGGCCATAGGCACCAAATTGCCTGGCTACAGTTCTGATATCAGGCCATGGTAAAACCATCCTGCCTCAGATCCTGCAATCCACAGGAACCTTTCAGAAGTGTCTCCATCAATTTTCCCACTACCGAGGAATGGCTTAACTGGCCTGTAGTTTCCAACCTCCTCTCTGTTACCACTTTTATAAAGAGGGACAACATTTGACCTTCTCCAGTTCTGTGGGACCTCACCCAACTTGAAAGATCTATTGAACAGATCCTACAGTGGACCTACCAGGACATCTCTGGGCTCCCTTAGCATCCTAGGGTACATCCCGTCTAGCCCCCATGACTTTGCTTACTTTCAATTTTGCCAGTTACACATAACCAATTGACTGTCCTTATTCTTCCATCTTTCTTCCTGTCTTCTACCCACCACCTTCATAACGCTACACCTTTCCACGCACAGCATCCCCCATTGCCGATGTGTCTAAAATTACATGCATGGACTCAAACAGACATGGGAAAGGAAATTTTGAAATGGGCCATGGGGCTTGCAGTCCCATGAGTACTTTGTACTGCAGGATTGCAAGCTCATTTTCAAAGGGAAAGTCTGCCCAGCATGCAAAATACAGGTAGAAAAGTACCTGTGTACATTGCATCTGAATGTACTTGCAAATACTTTGCACATATGTTGATTCCTCAGATCTGGCTCCATCCCTTCTTCAAACGGGGAAAAGTCTGCATGCAATGAGCAGCATGTTTGCTTTTACCTATACTGAGGGGAAGAGGCAATTTTCGAAGCATTTTTTTCCCCCCACAGAAATCCCTTTGAATATTATCCCCAGTCTTTCCATTGTACACACGTTAGTATCCAACGTCCTTATCACGAAACACCATGATGCAGATATTCACTTTACATTTTTTTTTCTTATCTTGACTGAAAGAGAAGGGAATTATGAGAGTTGCTGATGCTGATCTCCTCCTGTCCTGAACTGGTAGCAGTGGTGAAGGATTGCCTTTTGCGTTTCAGGTTACCTGGAGAATTGGGTCCGTTTTCCAGTGTTCTGCAAAAGACACCTCCATTTCTCTGAAAGTCACACCTAGTACTGTTGACAGATTTGTATCTAGATATGCTGCTTACAAGCATTCATGTCTGTGGTTCTGGAATATGTATTTATTTTAAACATTTAGCCCGCAGTCCCTAAGTACTTGCTTCCTTCTAGGTAAAACATAACATCTATAATATAATTTAACATAAGTACGCATACATATTACATAATGCGTGCACCATAAAATAGGAGGAAATTTGGAGGAAAGGCCTAAGCCTCCTGAGGTTTTATGTTCCTTCTGCATTGAGGGAGTCCTATTTTATAATGTAACACTTAGTCCATATGTACAAAATGCACGCAGACTGCAGTCATAATTTTCAAAGCAGGCTTTACGCACACAAGTCTGCTTTTAAGATTATTGCGTACTCGTGTACATGGGAGCAGGTATAAATGTGTTCACACACACATTTACACGCATACTTTCCATTTTAGAAAGTGCAAACTTAAATGGCTTCCCCACTCTTGAATCTTTCCCCTGGAATGTCTTTATCAAGTACACATAAATGCAAACGTGAAATTGCTTATTCATGTACGTTTGCGCATAATAACCCCTGGGATAATTTTCAAAAGATCTTCATATGCATGCAAAATGGCATTTTATGAATATATATAATTTTGAAAATGCAGTCCATAGTGTACACTGGCAGTACAGAATGTGTCTTGAGATGACAGTTTTACTTGTGTGACTTGAGGGCCTAAGGCATTGGTTAAGGCCACAACTACTGATGATATGCTCCAAGGTTATCTTGGTTAACTTTCCATGAAGTGCGGTCTCAGGCTATCATGTTTTTCTTCATTTCTAGTGACTTCTCAACCTGGTCCTCGGGCCACACCTAACCAGTCAGGTTTTCAGGATCTCCACAATGAATATACATGAGGTAGGATTGCCGTGCATGCAAATCAGACATTATATTATTCTGTTTTAACTTTATATTATTCGATTTGAAGAAAGAGTAAATGCAGTTTTCACATTTACATGTTCAGGTCCTCAATATTTCTATTATAATTATGTATTGGTATTGCTTTTTAATGTGTTTCTGATTGTACTTTTGTTTATTTTTATTATTTTACTGAGATCTCTGTGATTGTGCTAATTTTATAATCTATTTGCCTGTATTTTTAATTGTAAACCATTTTGATTATTTTTTTTTGAAAGGTGCTATAACAAATACATTAAACTAGACCAAACTAAAAATATTTTGTTTTAATTTATATTCTTAAATAGTGAAGGCCATTTTCTTTCTCAAGGACGTGCCAGTGATATTTTTGGCATGAGTGTGGTTTGGCAATAGCAGATGGTGGAGGCTGGTCCATATTGTATCACTTCAAATGTCCCTGAAAGTTGTTATTCTTCCATATGCTTTCTACCCAGGAATACAATTTTGAATAGTGACATTTTAACATATGCATTTTCAGTATTTCAGAATGGACTATTTGTCAAGTCAGGATGCAAATCCACTTGAGATGTATTTGTACCTTGGCTATTTTGCCTTGTTCAAAATTAGGTGTGGAAATTGTATTAAAAGATCATGATGATGGGGACCTATTCTATTAGCAAACACAATGCGGAAACCAGAAACAAAGCCTAAACAAATCCAGAGAAGTCTGAATGTACCTTCAGTCATATGTTGAAAATGATGCTCATCTTGAAGGCTTCAATGTTATTTTTAAGTTAATAATTTTCTTCTGTGGCTCATTTATGATCCTGAACTCTGATGAAGTCTGAATCTGGTTAGTGACTGAATATTGACCTCTATAGTCATACAAACCTAGATTAGATCATTACCTCTATGAAATTTCATCTTTTTTTCTGTCTCAAAAACTACCAAATCACCTTCATCTGTGAATCACCAGGTTTTAGACATGCTAGAAATTAGTTGTACAGTCTTTGAATTGTCAAACAGCATAGTAACCTAATAATGATGGCAGAAAAAGACCAAAAAGCTTCCCTAGGTAGCAACTGCCACTCTGTGCAGGCTACCCCCATGTTTCTCTTAAGGGTTGTAACTGCCGCTCCGTGCAGAATCCCAAGCTTTAAGATAACCCATAAAAATTTCAGCTAGCAGCATTTTTTACTGGGTGATGAGCTTTCTTGAAAATTCAGACAGTGCTGCTTGATGTGCGTTGCTTATGGACTTTGTCGGAGAAGCAGTCCTGTGCTTTTTCCCTTGTGCCTGAGTATCAGCACTGCAGATCGTAGAAACTGGGGACCTCTTGGTTATTGTCTGAATTCAATTCCCCTTTTCCCATGCCCTTGAAGTGGGAGACAATGTTGCAGTTGCATTAAAAGCTTCAAGGCTTATTGGTTAAGGATAGTAATCTCCATGCCTTCTGCTAAGGGAGTAACTGCCACAGTAGAAAATTACCCACCTACATGCATTTCCTCATTTTCGTCCTCTAGCCTTTAAAAGATCCACAGGGCTTAGTCTATGCCCCTTTGAATTCTTTAACTGTTTTTGTCTTCACCACCTCCTCCAGAAGGGCATTCCAGACATCTACCACCATCTCCATGAAGAAATACTTCCTTATGTTTGTTCTGTGTCGTCTCACCTGGCGTTTCATTTTGTAACTCCCCTAGTTCTATTGTTTTCTTTATAATGGAAAAGATTTGTGAATGGTGCATTATTAAAACCTTTCAGGTATCTGAAGGTCTGTATCATATCTTCCCTTCTGCCAAGGTATACATAGCTTCAGCCTCTCCTCATAAGTCTTCTGATTACAGACCGCAACCGCACACCATTTTGGTCGCCCTTCTCTGAACTGTCTCCATATTGTATCCTTTTTAAGATATGGGCTCCAGAACTGAACACAGTACTCCAGGTGAGGCCTCACCAAGGACCTGTTCAAGGGCATTATTACCTCCATTTTCTTATTGGTTATTCCTCTCTCTATACATCCCAGCATTCTTCTGACCTTAGCTATCGCCTTGTCACATTGCTTCAACATCTTCAGATCACCAGACACTATTACCCCAAGATCCCTCTCTTTTGGATTAGCGCACCCCAGATGCACGACTCTGCACTTCTTGGCATTGAATCCCAGTTGCCATCTTAGACCATTCTTCAAGCTTTCTTAAATCACCTTTCATGCTCTCTACTCTTTCTGGCATGTCCACACTGTTGCAGATCTTGGTATCAGCTGCAAATAGACAAATTGTACCTTCTATCCTTTCCGCAATGTCGCTCACAAAGATATTGAACAGAACCGGTCCCAAAACCGATCCCTGTGGCACTCCATTTAACACCGTTTTCTCTTCAGAGCAGGTTCCATTTACCATTACACATTGTCTCCTATTAGTCAACCAGTTTGTAATCCATGCTCACCTTAGTGCTCACTCCCAAGCTTCTTATTTTATTCATTAGTCTCCTATGCATGACTGTATCAAAAACTTTGCTGAAATCCAAGTAGATCACATCGAGCGTTCTTCCTCTGTCCAATTCTCTTGTCACCCAAAAAAAAAATCAATCAGATTTGTCTGACAGGACCTTCTCCTGGAGAATCCATGCTGCCTTGGGTCCAGTAACCCACCTGATTGTAGATAGTTCACTCTCTTTTCCTTCAGCAGAGTCTCCCTTAATTTTCCCACCACTGAGGTGAGACTAACCAGCCTGTAGCTTCCACTCCTCTCTGATGCCACTCTTGTGAAGCGGGACCACCATCGCTCTTCTCCAATCCCATGGCACCACTCCCTTTTTCCAGGGATCTATTGAACAGGTCTTTCAGCAGGACCCGCCAGCACATCTCTGAGCTCCCTCAGTATCCTGGGACGTACCTCATCAGGTCCCATGGCTTTGCCCACTTTCAGTTTGCCTAGCTCCTCCCATACAGTCTCTTCTATAAATGGAGTTTCATCTATTCCATCCCCATTTACGGCCTTGTCAACCAGCATCAGTCCATCTCCAGGGTCTTCTTTAGTGAACACTGAACGAAAGTATTTGTTTAATATTTCTGCCATTTCTTTGTTTCTTTCCACACGTTGTTCCACGTCACCTTTCAGTCTCACTATACCACTTCTGCCCTCCCTTCTTTCTCTGATATATCTGAAAAATGTTTTGTCCCCTCGCTTTACCTCTTTAGCAATCCTGCTTGACCTTTTGCTTTCCTTATTTCTTTCTTCGACTCCCTCAGTTTTAACAGATATTTTTCCCTGTGTTCCATTTTTGGCATCCTTTATACTTCTTGTTCTTTTTGCCTTTATTTTTTCAGCCACCTAATTTAAAGAACCAGATCAGTTTCTTTTTCCTCTTACTCTTGTTTACTTTTCTAACATATAGATTTGTTGCCTTTGTAATAGCTCCTTTTAATTTGGCCCACCATTGTTCCTTTACACCTATTTTCTCCCAGTCTTCCAGTTCTTCCTCCAGGAACATCACCATTTTGACAAAGTCCGTATTTGTGAAATTGAAAACTCAAGACTTTGTGTGACTTTTCTGTATTGATTTCAATATAAATTTTCAATAGTAGTAACCGATATTTAGGGATGTTAAGGTTGGCCTACAAATGTAGCTCAAAGCCTCAGAGGACCCTTATCAGTACCTTTCACCCAAATACAAGCATTTGTTCTAATTCATTCTTGTTATTGACTGATTTATCTGCACCTATGAGGAGAAAGCATGGTGTCTGGGCATACTTGCCATGCACTGTTTTCTACTGACTATAGAGAGGTTGCTCAGTCTCCTCCAATTCCATGGCCATGGTAAGAGTCTCAGAATTAAGTCCTTGACAGGAAATGATCAGCGTGAGCCAAATTACCCTAGGAGACCAGGGGCCGGGTCCTATCAGGTGACGCGGTATTGGTAATAGTGGTGTTCATGGCAATGATGTCCTCTTTCCCCCACCTCTGATCCCATCACTCACCCTCCTCCTTGAGGATAGGAAGAGGACAGCAGCACTGCAACACCTCCTTCTCCTCCTCTGCTTTTGGGGCCCGAGTGTCGCATTTTGAATCACATGGTCAAAGAGTGACACTCAGGTCCTGACAGCAGATAAGAAGGACGTGGCCCAAGGCATTAGGGATAGGCATTCATTTCAAATATGCAAAATATGAAGAATAAGGCCATTTTTGGTTTATTATAAATTAAGTGACCAAAAAAGAGCCTCTAGTGAATATAACCCAAAATTTTCATGTATTTTCATATTCATATATTTAACAAAAAAAATCAGGCCTCTGGCCAGACCAGACCTTCACCTGTTCCTGTTACTGATGCCAAGGCCCAGATCTGGGACATGGGTCCCATCGCGTAGGCCCAGCATGATGGGACCCATCACGATGGGACCCATCACGAGGCTGGGTCCCATCACAGAGGCTCAGGCCTAGGCCCCAGCCCTACATCAAGGCTCAGCCTTAGGCTGGTTCCAAATACTAAAGCCTAGACTGAAACCTGATGCCAGAGTCAAACTCAAGCTGGGTCTCATCTCCAAGGCCTTTGCCCCAGCCCAAAGCCAGGTCATGGTCCAAGGATGGAGCCTATCACCAAGGCCTGGGCCTAGGCCTAGGCCTGATGTCAGCTGGAAACCGGATCTCATTGCCAAGGCTTGGGCCTAGTCCTAAGTCTGATTCTGGGGCTCAGTCTGGGACTGCATTGTGTTTCCAAGGCCCAGGCTTAATGCTGAAGCCTGGTCCAAGGCTGGGTCCCATTGCCTAGGCCCAGGCCCAATGTCAGGACCAGAACTGAGGCTTGGCCCATCGCTGAGGCCCTGGCCTAAGCCTAGGCCCAATGCTGGGGCCTGGCCTAAAGCCAAATCTCATCACCGAGGTTCAGGCCTGGAGACTCAGGACAAAGCTTATTATTTTCTTTCTTCTTTCATTGATGAGAAATGACACCATCAGCTCTGGTGTTGGTTTGAGGCAGGCCCTGACACCAAGGCTCAGGACAAGACCTAAGCCAGTCAACAGAGCCAGACAGAGACCAGGTCCTGTCACCAAGGCCTTGGCTCAGAGCTAGGGCTTGGCTGAGGTTGTGTCATGTTGCAGAGCTACAGTGTCCATCAGAGCTCGGTGATGTAACCCATCCTTGGGCCTAGGCTAGACCCCAGCATATGAGAAGGGGCATGGCCTCAGGCTGGGCTCTAGTGTCATGCCTAGGGCCTTGGTGATAGGACCTGACCTCAAGCTAGGCCCCTTTTATTGTATCCAGGCCTAGACCCAGGCTTCATTAATGGAATCCAGCCTCAGCTCAGGCTTTAGTGTCAGGCCTAGGTCTAGGCCCAGGATTTGGTGATGGAACACGGCCTTGAGCTGGGTCACAGACTCTGGCCTAGGTTTTTTTTTTCTTTTAGGGTGAATTCAATGGGACCTATGGCTTGCTTCCCTCCTTGACTTCAAGGTAAAAAATGAATTAAACTAACAAGGTAAAAAATGAATTAAACAAACAACATTTTTTTTTTGTTTGAGACTAACCTGACAAAAGACTGTGACCTATGAAATGAATGAAAGAACCAAAACAATTTTTTTTAACTCCGCACAACCCCACAAGGCATTGCAATGCTTCTGTCCTCCTTCTATCCCTGAGCTGACTTAGGAGGTGAGAGGAAGAGTGTGTGTGTGTGTGTGTGTGTGGGGGGGGGGGGGGCGAGAATGAGGGAGAGTGAGGTGATTGGTAGGGGGAAAGATGAAGGGAACGGAAAGAGGCTGAAAGAGAGGAAGGGGATCATGGAGGGGAGAAAATGAGGGAGATTGAGAGGATCGGGAACAGAAGAGAATTAAGAAGAGTGAGGGGATAGGGGGGTAGGAGAAAGAGTGAGTGAAAGGATCATGGAGTAGGAGACGGAAAGAGAGAGAAAGTGTAAAGGTAGGTGGAACAGTGAGTGAGGGGATCATGGTGGAAGGAGAGGGAATGAGGGGAGAAAGGGGATGAGGGAATGTGGGAGGATGGGAGGATGAGTGCCAGGAGAAAGAAAATGAGGGTAAGTGAGGAGATCTTGGGGATGGATGGAAGAGTGCCTGAGGGAGAAAGGGGACCACAGGAATTGGTGGCATCCTGTGAACCTTTAAGTTATGGTCACCCTGAGATTGCTATTGATTAGCAGCAGGTGGGATGGGGAGGAATAATGCTTAACTCCCCTCCCCCCCCCCAGTAATCCATATTTTCTCTCTCTCTCTCGCCCTCCCACCCATCACCACCACCACTTCTCCCTCTTCCAGAGATGAACCCCAGCACTTTTCCCCTTCCTCTGTCCCTCATCCAAGGTTTCTCTTTGCTCCTATGTCACAGCTCTCGGATTTATTGTGCATCCTCATTTTACCTTCAGTCGGGTGAGTCCAGAGTCCTAACATTACAGCTGTAGACTGAGTTGTGTATGTGCTGTCGTCCCGCTCCAGAGTTCGCTCCTCCCTCTTGTTCCCTGTAGGCTTTACTGAGGAAAGGGAGTGGCTGGAGCTATAAACAGAGAGGCCCTGAATTTTTCAGGGTTTCCCTGAAGACCCAACAATCGATGCAAATTCCCCTCGTCTGCAGGTGAATTCCTAAGAGTTTCCAGGTATGGTTTTGGGGGGTGGGATGGGAGGAGCATGAGTGAGTGAGTGAGAGAAGAATGTGATTTAAGGGATTGTAAAGCGATGGGGGAGAGAGTAGCATTGAGAAAGTGAGGGAGGGAACGGGCAGAGAGTAAGGAGACTGGTATGGAGAGTGAAGAGGGGATGATGGTGAGAACAAGCTGAGAGAGGAGATTGGAGGGAGTGTAGGATATGAGAGGATTGGAGGTGGGTGTGAGGGGATGACTGTGAGAGGGGATGAAAGAAACAGGGGTAGGGTGTTGTGTAAAACTGGGGATCATGTTGTGATAGAAGTTGGAGGGGGTCGGGGAAAAGGGCTGGGAGATGGGGTGCGTGATGGAGGGGCTATGCGGAGATTTGTGAGTAGTGGAGATGGGGGTTGTGTGCTTATGTAACAATGAACTGGGAGATGAGGAGTGGATGAAAGAGGAGCTGGAGAAGAGTGGATGGGGTTGTCTGTGTGTGGTGGGGCAGATAGGATAAGAACTGGGGTGGAGAGAGAGAGGAAAGGAAAGAGGGAAAGAGCATGAGATGGAAAGGGTGAGAGAGTAGGGATCCAAGGGGTTTTGATGTGAGGATTGGGGGGGGGGGGGGGGGCAGGGCTAGAGTCAAGGGAGGGACATTTTCTTCTTTGCATCTTCTCTTCTCACTCCCATTATCTCAGGACCTCCATTCCTCCCCATCCCTCCCCATCCTCCATTCCTTATCTTTCTTACTTCTTTCTCCATCTTCCCTCCTTCTCCACCCCTATTCCCAATTCTCCCTTTTGCCTTCTCTTCCCCAATACTCTCTTCCCATGTTCCCAACCCTTCCCTCCCTCCTCCTGATTCCCGATCTTTCTTCCCTTCCCTCTCCTCCCCTCCCCCTCTCATTCTCTTTTCTTATCCTCTGTACCTGTATCTTCTTCCATCCCTCACCCTTCTACCCCTCCTGCCTGAGATCCCTTCTTCATTTTTCTCTCTTGCCAGATCTCCTCTCTCTCTCCCAATTCCCAGTTCCTTTCCCCTCCGTCCTCCCATCCTCAATAACTGAGATCCATGTCCCTTTAATAAAGAACCAAAATAAATTAACCACACAGGGAATTGTCTGAAAATGACTATTTTTTTTATAAAGTTTAAAAAAAAAAAGTACATTTTTAATATGCAAATAAAGGCAAAATTATGCAAATCTACCACATAATTGCCACAGAATTTTGAACAACCTTCCACAGAATTTGCTAACTCCTGCCGCAGGCTCTTGAAAAATCTGCCACAGGACGCCGGAGGCTCTGGCTATAGATAGAAGGGCACGGGCCACGCCATCCTCTGTCACTGATACGCCTCATGCAAATCTCCTTTTCACCATGCTTCACCTTGGAGCACTATTGCGAAAACAGGCGATTAATAAAAGAATGAACAGGTGGCTTTGATGTTCTTAGAAAGATTGGTACTGTAACAATTTCTTAATTATTATTATACCCTGTGAGGGTTTTTAAATACATAATAATATATTTCCTTCCACTAGTCCTGGCACATCATTGCTCTTGGCATTACTCTTTCATTCCGAATAATAATTAATAAGAATCGAGGTATCTATATACGTTTTATTCCTTCTGTTTCAGTCTCTTAAGTAACCATCTTGTCACATTTGTTATGCAAATTCCTTTGCACTGCATATAATTTCAGCAATATGTGAGAATGCCTCTCGAAACGCCTTGGTATTTTTTTTTTTTTTTTCAGAATTAACATTTCCTTTCCCTGAATGTCATTTCTTTCCATATGCCTTTCAAACCAGCAGATGAGAGAGGCATAATTGCTCTCTTTTCATCAAGGTGAAAGAAGCAATGAAACATTTAAACCATCAGATAAGGAAAAAAAAAAAAAATAAGAATGGTGCTTTTTTTTTTTTTTCAAAACAAGGCACTGTTCCATGTTAAAGGATCCTAAGTATGCAATTAGATTCAAAGTATATGCCATCTCCTTAATAACTACCCACTTTGACAGCAAAGTATTGTGCTTGTTCTCCTAAGGCAGGGGTTTAATTAAGGAAATTGATTTAATGTACATGATGGCCCATGGTAGTAGTAGCCAGTTATAATGAGGGTGCAGCACAGCCATTGTGCATTTTGTCAATCCTCTGCACCTTTTCCTAGCAAACATCCTGTTTGCAAATGAGTGTGCTGTTCGTAAGTGTGAAATGGGCCATTTTGATACGATCGACTGCCATTAAAGGGGTAATCTTCACAAGGATTTACGCACGTACTGTAAAATCCCGCTTTATGCATGCATATATAGGCTTCTGAAAATTATCTGAGGTGAGGGGACTAGGGGGCGGAGCTTTGCAGGGAAAAGTACACATAAAACTCGATTGCACGCTTACTTTTTCCCTGCACTCGCGATAGCTGCTCCAGGGGAAAGCATTTATGTGCATAATTTTGAATTTTGAAAGCATGCATGCAAATGTACACACAGGAAGTTACCCCTCCCCCCCCCCCCCCTCACAGGAGCAGGTGTGACGCCTTGCAAGTCGTATGTGCACGCGTGGGTACCTGCAAATTTGCAAAGCTAACTTTACAGTATGTCTTCTTTGAAAATTCATGCTAAAGTTTGTGGGTGCTTTGCATCTGCAGACTTTACCCTCTGAAAGGCTTATCTAAAAGTTAGAGTTTAAAGGTTCATCACATCCAGACATAAACCAAACACCTTATTTACTGAAGGATATTTCCTTTATTTTGGTGGCATGAAGAAAATACATAATAGGCACTCCCAAGTGCTGATTCTGCTTAATTTCCCAGCATGCACCTCTCACGTAGCAGGATTTATAATTTGGGCTAGACAAAAATTTGAATAGACAAATCTGTCTGCCTGATTTTGCTTTTACAAAGATAGTGCCCTCTATGTGGGGAGATATGTGCTAGGGAGCCGAGTTTGAATTAGCTTCCGAGTGCCTAATTGTCCCAAGGTGAAGTCGTAAGTCAGATTTTCATTAAGATATTGAACAAAAAAAGTAATTATGGCCCTGAAGATAAATTTCTGGAAACTGATAGCGAGGATGATTGTGTGCGTAGTATAAAACCAATTGAACGCCATCAAGCATTCAGTCATTGTTAATTGTAATAACACAAGCAATAGAGGGATGTCATTTGTAAATAAACTATTAATACTATTGTAATTTAGTAATAACTAACTTTGTCTAGGGCATTATAGAGAAGCATGAAATATTAATTTACTTAGTTATGGGTTCTAGTTATGGGTTCTATTTGGGTGTCCGTTCTCTCTCTCTCTCTCTACTATAATCTAATTATTCTGCTCAAGTCATATGAACTTTGCTACTTTACCTCCACCTTTTTCTCTTGTTAAATGCTAGGGAGGATCAAGGAGTATGGATGGAAGAAAGGAAATGGCACATACAGTATCTTATTTTTTCTACAAATTACTTCTTTAACAGAGCGATCAACTTATTGTTGCTGGAAAGACCCAGCAATTTCCATTAGTTGGCACATTAAGTAGCTTACATCCTTGACACTGGTGAGATGTATATCATGACAATATCAAGCTAATTTTATTCCATTCTAGACAAATATCTCTGGAAAATACTTTAAGGAATACAGTGTTTACTTTAACTAAAAATCTAGGCCTAAACGTACCTCCAATTGATGCAGAAAACAAATATTTTGCAGTCAATTAATGATCCTCGTTTTTTTGGGAGACTATGGCACTTACAAGATGTCAGATCAGATTGGCTAAAATTAGGAACTAATTTTAGGGATTTTAACCACTACTACAGCCTTAAAGACTGTACTTCTCATTACTGTTTATGTCAATGTAATCCCTATCTTACCTGAGCACATTATAATATCATCTACTGGTGACCATTTTCCTCTACCTAGACATCTGCTTTATTAGTTTGTTTACGTAAGGCGCCTTAGCGATGCTGGATATAAGATTTTGACGCCCATAGGCAGAATGCCATGGCACCACCCCTTTGAAGCTATGCAAGCGTTTCGTCCTGAAGCAGGCACAAGCAAGTTCCTCTTTGGGTTGGATATTGGCGCCTTCAAAATTTGGTGTCTTAGTTGCCTATGTTGCCTATTCCTAATTCAAGGCCTGCCCCTTATCCTTATTTCAAGGTAAAACATTACCTTATTATAGGGATCCTTTTCACCCCTATGGTGAGACTAGGAGTCTTCCAGCCCAATGGAGGGGGAGGGGTATTTCAGGGATGTCTAAGAAAATTCTAGTCATATGTGGAGTTTAGGGCCAACTCCTCTGTCTGGAGTTGGCCCTAAACAATATGACCAATAGAAAGAAAGATTTGCTCGGTGACCATCTCAAGATCTTCTAGGAACTGTTTTGTCTCTAGTGGCAGCCATGGGAACAATGAATAGAAGGCACATGGCATTTGGTACTTCTGCAGTGTCATCTGAGCTGCATCTTTCTGAACCTGGAAAGGAAGCAGTGGACTTCCTTCATTTGCCTGTTTGGCATGAATAGAAGAATTGACTCTAACGGTGCTGCTTCTGATTAGATCATTGGCTGCAGAAAATACTGCTTTGTACTAGGAAGGGGAGCAGAAGGAAGTGATTTAGGTCAAATTTTGGTCATCTGCAAACAACAAAATGTAAGTCCATTTTCAAGAAAAGCTTTATTAAATCTTTGTAGTAATTTATTTCTAGTTATCTGGTTTACTTTTAGTCCCTAAGCAACAAGATTCTACAAAAGGATCCACAATAAATTACATACCTCATAGATACATATATACATATTGTTGTCTGAAAATATGTTGTCACTTCATGCTTCAAAGCAACAAGTAAGCAAGCAGTGTGGCGGTAGATTCCACAGGAAAGAGCCTAACTGATTTTATTTGCAGGCCAGCTGAGGAAAAGGTAAAGCAGTGGCGTAGCCAGAACTGATTTTTTGGGTGGGCACGAGGTTAACATGGGTGGGCTGTAGGCATGCAGGTCCGAGACCTACTAGTTGTATTCTTATTGATAAATAATGCCATATTCTGCACCCTACAATGGCTTTCTAAGCAGTTTGCAACAGCCATTATGCATCATGCACGAAACTTTAAAACATCTTACCTCAATTATTTCAAGCACTTACCAGCATTAAAAATTCCTTATTAATCTGTATTAATTTATTTTATATTTATTGCAGTTTATAAATGCACAAGCTAATTATGTAAAAAGAAAACAAACATCCAATTAATCATGTAATAAAACAAAAATCAATGCATTCTTTCGTGAATCCTTTTTGCAGAAAGCCAGAAATCATCATAACTACGATAAAATAGCATTAATCAGAATCGGTGCAGAGCAGAACTAGGACAATTCACATTACAACTAACATGAAAAAAAATATTCAGATTCTGGTGTCACCTCAGCAAAAAATATCCCTCCACTGCTAAACATTTTGGGGTAGATTTTAAAAGAAGCGCGATCAGCCTACTTTTGCTTGCGCATCAGACTCAAGCAAAAGTACGCTGGATTTTAGTAGATACGCACGGAGCCGCGCGTATCCACTAAAATCCTGGATCGGCGCGCGCAAGGCTATCGATTTTGTATAGCCTGCGCGCGCCGAGCCGCGCTGCCTCCCCCCGTTCCCTCCAAGGCCGCTCCGAAATCGGAGCGGCCTCGGAGGGAACTTTCCTTTGCCCTCCCCTCACCTTACCCTCCCTTCCCCTACCTAACCCACCCACCCGGCCCTGTCTACACCCCCCCCTTACCTTTGTCGGGGGATTTACGCCTCCCGGAGGGAGACATAAATCCCCGCGCGCCAGCGGGCCTGCTGCGCGCCGGGCCGCGACCTGGGGGCGGGTACGGAGGGCGCGGCCACGCCCCCGGGCCGTAGCCACGCCCCCGTACCCGCCCCCAAAACGCTACCGACACGCCCCCGGAACGCCGCGATGACCGGGCCCACCCCCCGACACGCCCCCCTCCGAGAACCCCGGGACTTACGCGAGTCCCGGGGCTCTGCGCGCGCCGGGAGGCCTATGTAAAATAGGCTTCCCGGCGCGCAGGGCCCTGCTCGCGTAAATCCGCCCGGTTTTGGGCGGATTTACGCGAGCAGGGCTCTGAAAATCCGCCCCTTTGTGAAGTACCATAAACTCCTGCAGAAAAAGAGGCATCTAGAACCTTGCCGTACCATACACTGACTCTCGGGATTCAAATAATAGTAACTTTATGAAAAAGCAGCAATGCAAATACAACACCAGGCCCTAGAACATTAGTACATCACCTACTGGAATAACAGAACAAGCTGGACTACTACAGAGAAACTACAAGCTAGCAGAAATACTGCATTTCAGTCACACACACAGGCAAAATAGAGACCGATCTTTACCTAATATAGAAATAAGAGACCACAAATTAGATACAGAAACATGCAGACAAAACCAAAATAGAAAGTCTTAGAAACTAGACTCTGAACAGTGAAATACTGAAGAAAGAGCAAAACACAAAAAATATAACAAATGCACATTCCCAAATGTGGCATATTCTAATTGCTAAAATCTCAACATAAAATTTTTTTTACCTTTATTGTCTGTTTTTTGTAATTTTCTAATCAGTTGGTCACAGTCTCTTTTTTCCCACTTTTCCATTGTTGGTCATTATTCCTTTTTAGAGTCTCTCTTCTCATTCTGCTTCTTCTCCTACTGTCTTCTTCCCTTCATCTCCCTCACACACACAGGCTCATGCCTTCTCTCACAGACTCCCTCACACGCAAGCTCTCACTCTTATATGCTCTCCCCACAAGTGCTCTCTCATATTCTTCACACACATAAGCTCTTACGCTCATATATTGTCCCCACACACATACAAGTTCTCACTCTCCCATGTTCTACCACAAACACAAGCTCTCATGCATACTTTCTGCCCCTCACACATACAAGCTCTCACTCTCACATTTTCTACACAGACACACACACACACACAAGCTCTCACTCTAATATACTCTACCACAACAACAAGCTCTCACTCTCTCAACCTCACCCCCCCTCGGCCTCCATTCTCACCCACAGACAGATGCACACTCAGGCTCCCATTCTCACCCACACACACATTCAAGCTCCCATTCTCACCCACACACATATGGGACCTTTTCATTAGACATAGCCAAACTCCTACTTCCACTGCCACGGGTTATGGGATCCCACGACGATCTTCCTGCTCCGGCCCTTCTCTTTGCTGTCGTGGGGATGGGATCCCATGATGGCATTGCAACATCAATCCTCCTCTTTGTCATTGAGGGAATGAGATTCCGTAATGGCCTTGTTGCTCTGGCCCTCCTCTTCGCAGTTGCGGGGATGGGATCCCACAACGGCATTGCTGCTCCGGGTTCAGGCCCTTTTCCGGGTCAGACATCCCTGGCAGGTCTGCTGCAAGATCTGTTCAACAGAACCCCGGAAACAGGAGTGGTGCCAAGAGATCGGAGAAGAGCGGTGGTGGTTCTGCTTCACAAGAGTGGGAGCAGAGAGGAGGCTGGAAACTACAGGCCAGTTAGCCTCACTTCAGTGGTGGGAAAAGTAATGGAGACTGCTGAAGAAAAGGATAGTTACCTATCTACAGTCAGGAGGATTGCTGGACCCCAGGCAGCATGGATTCACCAGTGGAAGGTTCTGTCTGAGAAATCTGATTTTTTTGATTGGGTGACTAAAGAATTGGATCAAGGAAGAGAATTCGATGTGATCTACTTGGATTTCAGCAAAGCTTTTGATACGGTCCTGCTTAGGAGGCTTGTGAATAAAATGAGAAGCTTGGCAGTGAGTGCCAAGGTGTGGCATGGATTACAAACTAGTTGACAGAAGACAATGTGTGATAGTAAATGGAACATATTTTGAAGAGAGAGCGGTGTTAAGCGGAATGCCGTAAGGATCTGTGCTGGGACCGGGCCTGTTCAAGATCTTTGTAAGTGACATTGCGGAAGGGATAGAAGATAAAGTTTGTCTCTTTGCGAATGATACTAAGATCTGCAACAGAGTTGACATGCCAGAAGGAGTGGAGAGAATGAGAAATGATTTAAAGAAGCTTGAACAGTGGTCAAAGATATGGCAGCTGGGATTCAATGCCAAGAAGTGCAGAGTCATGCATTTGGGGTGTGGTAATCCAAAAGAGCTGTATGTGATAGCGGGGGGGGGGGGGGGGGGGGGTATGGAGTAAGAAAGGGACCTTGGGGTGATAGCGTCTAGTGATGTAAAGATGGTGAAACAATCTGACATGGAGATAGTTAAAGCCAGAAGAATGCCAAAGTGCATAAAGAGTAAGTAGAAGTAAGAAAAAGGAGGTGATAATCCCCTTGTACAGGTCCTTGTTGAGGCCTCACCTGGTGTACTGTGTTCAGTTCTGGAGAGCGTATCTCAAAAGGGACAGAGACAGGATGGAGGTGGTGCAGAGAAGGGTGAAAAAAATGGTAGGAGGGTTCCATCAAATGACTTATGAGGAGAGGTTAAAGGACCTAAATATGTATACCCTGGAGGAGAGGAGGTACAGAGGAGATATGATACAGACCTTTAGATACCTGGAAGGTTTAAATGATACACATTCAATGAACCTTCTCCGTTGGAAAGAAATCAGTAAAACTAGGGGCCACAAAATGAAACTTCAGGGTGGAAGCACCAACATCAGGGAAATTTATTCATGGAGAAGGTGGTGGATGCCTGGAATTTCCTTTTGGAGGAGGTGGTGAAGACAAAAATGGTGAAAGATTTCAAAGGGGCATGGGATAAACACAGTGGATCCCTAAAGGCTAGAGGATGGAAATGAGGAAAATAGCACATGCTGGTAACTTGCTGGTGCCACTTTCACAAAAAAAAAACAACAAAAAACCCAAACAACAAAAACTTTATTGAGAGTATGATCAGACCCCGGTAGGCCACTACCAGACATATAGTGAATTCACTAATACATTTAAAGGATGTTAGACACATTCCTATTCCCATAGCAACCTAAAACATAACTAGGAACTGAACAAAACTGAGATGAAAGCAGCAGCCCAACAGCAAGAGGGGGCTTCCCAGTCTTTTGCATTGAGTGTCACATGTATGATTTTTTACCCGCCGGTGAGAAGTTGTACATGTGCATGCGATGCAAAGAACTCCTGGCTCTCAGAGAACGAGTCCGATCTCTGGAGGCTAGAGTGGCAGACCTGAGGGAGCTGAGGCAGAGAGGTATATAGATGAGACCTTCAGGGATATAGTAGCCAAGTCCCAACTTCAGACTGGCAGCCCTGGTGCTGCCTTGGAGGAAGAAGGTCTCATGATGGGAGAGCATCAACCGGGTGCAGCAGGAAAGAATCCTGTAGCAAGGACCTGCTCTCCAGGTGATGCATTGTCCTTTCGCACTGAGGATATCTCCCCAAGGCCTACTGCCCAGGAGGGAAGGGTTAGGTCGGACGTCATAGTTGGTGATTCGATAATTAGGAATGTAGATAGCTGGGTGGCTGGTGGGCATGAGGATCGCCTGGTAACATGCCTACCTGGTGCGAAGGTAGCGGACCTCATACATCACCTAGATAGGATTTTAGACAGTGCTGGGGAGGAGCCGGCTGTCGTGTTACATGTGGGCACCAATGACACAGGAAAATGTGGGAGGGAGGTTCTGGAAGCCAAATTTAGGCTCTTAGGTAGAAAGCTTAAATCCAGAACCTCCAGGGTAGCATTCTCTGAAATGCTCCCTGTTCCACGTGCAAGTCACCAGAGGCAGGCAGAGCTCCGGAGTCTCAATGCGCAGATGAGACGATGGTGCAAGGAAGAGGGATTCAGTTTTGTTAGGAACTGGGGAACCTTTTGGGGAAGGGGGAGTCTCTTCCGAAGGGATGGGCTCCACCTTAACCAGGGTGGAACCAGACTGCTGGCGCTAACCTTTAAAAAGGAGATAGAGCAGCTTTTAAACTAGAACAAAGGGGAAAGCCGACAGTCGCTCAGCAGCGCATGGTTCAGAGAGAGGTATCTTCAAAGGATACTAATGATGCATTAGAATTAGGGCATCCCAACAGTGAGGTTCCAATAATAAGAAAAGTAGTCCAAGTGCCTGTAACTAAAAACTCACCTGAGCTAAAAAATTCTAACTAATCCCTATCAATTAAAAAGCAGAATGAAAATACAAACAAAAAACTGAAATATTTGTATGCTAATGCCAGAAGTCTAAGAAGTAAGATGGGAGAATTGGAATGTATAGCAGTAAATGATGACATAGACTTAATTGGCATCTCAGAGACATGGTGGAAGGAGGAAAACCAATGGGACAGTGCTATACCGGGGTACAAATTATATCGCAGTGACAGAGAGGAGCAGTCGGGAGGAGGTGTGGCGCTTTATGTCCGGGATGGCATAGAGTCCAACAGGATAAACATCCTGCATGAGACCAAATGCAAAATTGAATCTTTATGGGTAGAAATCCCTTGTGTGTCGGGGAAGACTATAGTGATAGGAGTATACTACCGTCCACCTGGTCATGATGGTGAGACGGACAGTGAAATGCTAAGAGAAATTAGGGAAGCTAACCAAATTGTTAGTGAGGTAATAATGGGAGACTTCAAGTACCCCAATATTGACTGGGTAAATGTATCATTGGGATATGCTAGAGAGATATCGTTCCTGGATGGAATAAATGATAGCTTTATGGAACAATTGGTTCAGGAACTGACGAGAGAGGGAGCAATTTTAGATCTAATTCTCAGTGGAGCACAGGACTTGGTGAGAAAGGTAATGGTGGTGGGGCCACTTGGCAATAGTGATCATAATATGATCAAATTTGAATTAATGACTGGAAGAGGAACAGTATGCAAATCCACAGCTCTCGAGCTAAACATTCAAAAGGGAAACTTTGATAAAATGAGAAAAATTGTTAGAAAAAAACTGAAAGGAGCAGCTACAAAAGTAAAAAATGTGCAAGAGGCGTGGTCATTGTTAAAAAATACCATTCTAGAAGCATAGTCCAGATGTATTCCACATATTAAGAAAGGTGGAAATAAGGCAAAATGATTACCGGCATGGTTAAAAGGGGAGGTGAAAGAAGCTATTTTAGCCAAAAGATCTTCATTCAAAAATTGGAAGAAGGATCCAACAGAACATGGTTTAATGGAACAAAGTCAGCATGGCTTTACCCAAGGCAAGTCTTGCCTCACAAATCTGCTTCACTTTTTTGACGGAGTTAATAAACATGTGGATAAAGGTGAACCGGTAGATGTAGTATACTTGGATTTTCAGAAGGTGTTTGACAAAGTTCCTCATGAGAGGATTCTAAGAAAAGTAAAAAGTCATGGGATAGGTGGCGATGTCCTTTTGTGGATTGCAAACTGGCTAAAAGACAGGAAACAGAGAGTAGGATTAAATGGACAATTTTCTCAATGGAAGGGAGTGGGCAGTGGAGTGCCTCAGGGATCTGTATTGGGACCCTTACTTTTCAATATATTTATAAATGATCTGGAAAGAAATCGAGTGAGATAATCAAATTTTCAGATGATACAAAATTGTTCAGAGTAGTTAAATCACAAGCAGATTGTGATAAATTGCAGGAAGACCTTGTGAGACTGGAAAATTGGGCATCAAAATGGCAGATGAAATTTAATGTGGATAAGTGCAAGGTGATGCATATAGGGAAAAATAACCCATGCTATAGTTACACAATGTTAGGTTCCATGTTAGGTGCTACAACCCAAGAAAGAGATCTAGGCATCATAGTGGATAACACATTGAAATCGTCGGTTCAGTGTAATGCGGCAGTCAAAAAAGCAAACAGAATGTTGGGAATTATTAGAAAGGGAATGGTGAATAAAATGGAAAATGTCATAATGCCTCTTTATCGCTCCATGGTATGACCGCACCTTGAATACTGTGTACAATTCTGGTTGCCGCATCTCAAAAAAGATATAATTGCGATGGAGAAGATACAGAGAAGGGCTACCAAAATGATAAGGGGAATGGATCAGCTCCCCTATGAGGAAAGACTAAAGAGGTTAGGACTTTTCAGCTTGGAGAAGAGACGGCTGAGGGGGGATATGATAGAGGTGTTTAAAATCATGAGAGGTCTAGAACGGGTAGATTTGAATCGGTTATTTACTCTTTCGGATAATAGAAAGACTAGGGGGCACTCCATGAAGTTAGCATGTGGCACATTTAAAACTAATCAGAGAAAATTCTTTTTTACTCAACGCACAGTTAAACTCTGGAATTTGTTGCCAGAGGATGTGGTTAGTGTAGTTAGTGTAGCTGTGTTTAAAAAAGGATTGGATAAGTTCTTGGAGGAGTCCATTTCCTGCTATTAATTAAATTGACTTAGAAAATAGCCACTGCTATTACTAGCAACGGTAACATGGAATAGACAGTTTTTGGGTACTTGTCAGGTTCTTAAGGCCTGGATTGGCCATTGTTGGAAACAGGATGCTGAGCTTGATGGACCCTTGTTCCGACCCAGTATGGCATGTTCATATGTTCTTACTACCCTTAACCAACAAGCCTTTATACTGTTGATACAACTCATTATTGCTGCTTTAACGGCAGGGGGAAAAGAGGGAAAGGAGAATTAATTTCAGACAGCAACCAACAAGGACATGAATTTTACGGTTTGGGAAAACAAATAAGCATTGGGGTAACTTGCTGATGCGGCTGTTACTACCCTTAACCAACATTGCTCTCTGTTTCAATGGCAAGGGATAAAGGGGCATTGGACTCAGACAGAAACCAACAAGGGCCCTGACTTTGTTTGGGAAAATAAGTATGAGGGTTATGTGCAAGGCAGATGCCGCCCCCTGATGATACCTTTATGGGGGAGACCTGTATGGCATGGCTGGTGCTACCATAAGCTTGTTGGGCAGACTATATGGCCTTTTTGGTTCTTTTCTGCTGTTATTTCTGTTTCTATGGTGGATAGTGCCTCATTTCTGAGGAGCACAAAGGCATCCTTCTTCTGACCAGAGTATGTTGTCCCAGAAGGTGTGCTGTCTGCTATGGTGCCAAGATCTGAGTCATAGCAGAGAAACTGAAGAGAAACATCTGATTATTCTTCAATGCTGCTTATCCACATAGGCATAAATTATACCGTTAGGTACCACAAAGAGCATATCAAAAGTGACTTTATGAATCTGGGACAGAGTGATGTTTCAAGGCCTGCTGAGCAAATATTGGCTCTACTTGCCAAAGATGAGATGCAGCATCTTCCAAAACAGATTAACAAACCTACTACAAAGGGCTTTAAAATAGAAAGTGGCCCAGAGAACGGCAATCAAAATGGTGTGGGTTCTGCATGGAAAGACATGAGATAAGATTGAAATATCTGTACTTTGGAGGAGAGGAGAGACAGGAGGGATATTATACAGACTTTCAAATACCTAAAAGGAATTAATGGTGCACCAAAATCAAACCTTTTCCCATGGAAAGAAAATAACTCCAAGGAGAGAGACTCAAGACCAATGTCAGGAAATGTTTCATCATGGAAAGGATGGTGGATTCAGGGAATGACCTCCCAGAAAAGGTGGTGAAGACAAGAATGGTAATGGAATTCAAAAGTGCATATGACAAAGACAAAGGATCTCTACTGGCAAGAGAACATAAACGAAGACATGGGGTAACTTCTGTGACAACTAAAGTTTACATTTCTGCTTGAGTGAGAGAAAAAATTTGACATCATTTAGCGTGAGGAAAGTCTCACAAAGATGACATTTCTACAACATTCTCTCGCCCTAGCTTGATGGACTCTATAACAAAGAGAGAGAGAGAGAAAGACACTCGTGAGGTTTTAGTGGTGTTGTAGGGTTTTGGGGGTCAGTTTTATATGCAGAGTGAGATGAACGAACAGCACAGTACCACCACTGACCAGCAAGATGGACACAACCAGGCTACCCAGCCTGTAGGTTAATATCATTAACAAAAAACATACCCACGACCCCCGCCAACAACCAGCAAGGAGCCGTGCATGTAGACCCCCAGCACAGTCCAGCAGGGAGCTGTACGTGGAACTGCAGCCAGTTGTTCTACTAGGAATCGCTGACATGACCACCATCAAGTCAGCCAGCCGTTAAACCAGGCATAACCCCCAATCGGCTTGGACTACCTGCCCCCTGCCCCAGCTTTGAATACAACAAATAAAATAATAGGGGTGTGTGGATGGGATGCAACAGCAGGCAAGGGTCACTTGCCCTGCTATGCCCAATCCACAAATACACCAAACTCCACCCACTACCCAACTACCCCCAGCTGGCAGGAACCAATCTGTTCCCTGCTTCCCAGTGGTTTGAATTCAGACCAGTAGCCCTATCCTAACTGAATGGAGATCCAGTCCCCACCAACCCCCCCCCCCCCCCCCCCCCATCCTACGCCCCCTTTCCCTGCCAAGCCAGGCCAGCTTCAAAGCGAGCCTGGCACCATATTACTGTGAGCAGTCAGGTACTGAACCTGCCTGCACATCTATAATATGAGTAGCCAGGACTAACGATTCTCCCGCACCCATCCCTTTACAAAACAACACAATAAATACACAAACAAATGAGTGGGGTCAAACAGGCTGCGGCTTTATTACAATTAACAACCAGAAGCCTGAGCTAGATGAAAATAACAAGCAACCCATAAGGTCCATCCACCACTGACCAGCAAGATGGTTACAACCAGGCTACCCAGTCTGTATTATTATTATTATTATTATTTTTTTTTTTTTAATATACCGACATTCGATCTCAATTGAGATATCACACCGGTTTACATTCAGGTACTGTAAGTATTTCTCTATCCCCAGAGGGATTAAATCTAAGTTTTTGTACCTGATGTACCTGTATGTTAATATCATTAACAATAAACATACCCACGACCCCTGCCACCACCCATCCAGGAGCTGTGCATGTAGACCCCTGCCACCGTCCAGCAAGGAGCCGTACGTGGAACTGCACCCAGCTGTTCTACTAGGAATCGTTGACATGACCACTATCAAGTCAGCCAGCCATTAAATCAGGCATAACTCCCAATCGGCTCGGCTACCCACCACAGGCACAGGTAGGAACTACCTGTGACCCCCAAAGGTGCGGCCAGGATCCCCATGAACAATGACTTCCAAGGCCTCCTGCAACGTGTTGAAAAATAAGTCCAATCCGATAAAGGACAGATGAACACTGTCCCCCTGATACAACCTCCCCCTCCCCTCCAGGTCCTAAGATCAATCATGTCTAATATGGAAACCTCCCATAGCAGCCAGCCAGGAACCAATCTGCTGATTGGCCTTGGCTCGGCTACGTTGCCATATTTTCTTAGCAACCCAGCAGGCCTTGGAATTATGTCAGAACAGCAAATTACAGCAACAGGCAATAGAATATAAATAGACATCAAGTCCTTTCTAATCATACTGATGAACTTGCGGCCAGACATCTTGCCCCAATCTTTTCCCCCAAGACGAATAATCACAATGTGTGGGTGCCCAAAACAAACAAGCCCGCAATGCAAGCAAGGAATCAGTTCATCCCAGCGCATTCCTCTATGCCCCAACAAAAAGTCACACCATAATGCCACAAGTCCAGCTATGTCACGTATGGACGCCCACAAGCATGTGTATAGGCCCAAATGATGTATGAATGCCTACTATCCATGCCAAAGTCCCCCAGCATGCAGAACCTGCAAAGAGAAAACAATTAGTACCATACACAGATTAAGAAGCCCCAGGGCAAACATACGCTACAAGGCCTCAGATTTCCACCGCCCAAATTTTTGAATAACACTTCCTGACAATTCAGAGGAAGCCGCAGATGTTGTGGCCCCAATCCGGAATGAATGGGTTCCAAAACGACCAACGTCCAGGCCAAGCATGATCAGGCCCGAAATTAAAACCATCTCAAACTGATATTTAGTCAAAGGGTGCAAGTTGCAATGGACCAAAAATCGGGAACCCCCAACTGGGAAAATTCACCTAAAGGCAACAGCATTAACCACCAAACAGGATCGCAAGCCCGGGACAGCTCAGAGTACTACTGAGGCACCCCTACCACTCTGATCTGTTTTTGATCTGGGAATGTAAATGATAATGGAGTCACTACTTACTACCCAATGTAACGTGCTGATGTAACAAGCCAGAAGACTCTGCCCCTTTGGTTGACTTGGCAACCAGCTCGCTAACTCGGAAGGCTCCAAAAATGGCGAGCACAAACACTAGATGAAACAAACAACATTCATATTGTGAGTCACAAATACTCAATAACACGTCCTATAACTTAATCAAGATATCGTGAGTAATGGGCAACCGTCCGTTGGATTCACGCACAGTGCCTCGGGACCACCCCAGTATCAATCGGCGAACCAGAAACTTCCCCATAGGAAATCCCCAACCATGAGCCTACTTAAAGGAGAACCCCAATAACTGCCTGGAAACAGAAGCCTTCGAGGCTCCATCAGCTTTCATTTTTTCCATAAACTGCAAGAGACATACATCACAGACTGGACCCCACTGCCAGCCCAAACTTGCGAGGAAAGACACTACCTTGTCAGCTCCTTTAACATGACTGTTCCAGGTGGAAAGGGCTGGGGATGCCCGGAGCAGCTTCCATGCTTCCTGGAACCAAAGTTCCCTAGGAAAGGTGATACTGACGCTGCACACTGATCCGCTTCTGGAGAAGCTTCCGAAATAAGGCCCACTTGCAACGAGAAAGAGAATCAGCCAGAGAATGAGATATCCGAGGCACATGGTGAGCCCACACAGTAATATTCAACCCCATGCAACATAAGCACAGATTCCTGCAGCAGGTCTGAAACTAAATCGAGACGGAGCACTCCAAGATGCAATGGCAACAGCAGGAAAGTGACACTTGCCCTGCTGTGCCCAACCCACAAATACTCCAAACTCCTCCCACTACCCGACTACCCCTGCCGGCAGGAACTAATCCAATCCCTGCTTCCCAGTGAATTCAAACCACTATCCCTATCCTAACTGACTGGAGATTGTCCCCACCAACCCCCCCCCCCCCTTTCCCTGCCAGGCTAGGCCTGCGTCAAAGCGAGCCTGACACCCATATTACTACGGGCAGTCAGGTACTGAACCTGCCTGCCCATCCAATCTCCCTTTAAAGGATTTCCTGAATCAGAGATGGGGAGAGTTGTTAGTTAAAGATCCTGTATTAGGAGGATTAGTCAGTACTGTGTTAGCTTCCACTTCAGTGCTGGAGGAGAAAGAGGCAGGATCTGTTGTTGGTGAAGGAGAGCAGGCCACACTGACAGTGCAGGAACAGGGGATTAGTGAATGCTCTGCCACAGCTTCTCGGGGTCCATCTGTCTCCACCACCACCAGCGCCAGCAGCATCCAACCCCAAAGATGCAAATCGAGACATTTTCAAGGGGAAAGAGGCAGGCAGTATCCAAAGCGGTGACTAAGAGCATTGAAGAAATGATCTCTTTAGATTAGCCCCCGCAGGTAGTTATGAACGTGGGTTTCAGGTGTTTGCTGCAGGTGTTAGCGCCAAACTACAAAGGGCCCTCCATGACCCCTTTCAGTAGAAAGATTATCCCCAGTTCGTACAATCATTACCATAATAGGGTTGTGCAGAGGGACCACATACGTTGCATTCGGTATTCGTATTCGTCGGGGGGGCAGATACATTGCATTCGGCAAGGGGGGCCCCGATACATTCATGCGTTCATTCTTATTCGTTTCCCGGCTAAAATTTAATTAACTACAACCCCACTCCCAAGACTTACCAAAACTCCCTGGTGGTCCAGCGGGGGGGGGGTCCGGGAGCCATCTACTGCACTCACGCCGTCGGCTGCTGGTATTCAAAATGGCGCCGATAACCTTTGACCTTACTATGTCACAGGGGCTACCGGTGCCATTGGTCGGCCCCTGTCACATGGTAGGAACAATGGATGGCCGCAAGCCCTTGATCATTGCTAGCATTTCTCCAAAGAGCAGTAGTGTGGCTGCCAAATTCATCCACTTGGATATGTAGGAATAAAAGTCAGCATGGAGGGTAAAGGTGGGAGCTTTTTCATATGGCTGGCTTCATGCATTTGTGACTAGCTTATCATTAAGAAGGGGCAAAATAAGCTAGGCATGACGCTGTTCGTCTATAGAAGCAAATTACAAGTTGTGTTACAATGGTTGACATTGCCAGAGCTCTCCAAAGCAGTAATAAACGCTCTTTTCCCCAGTAGAATATAATGCATGGCAGATAAAGGTGTACGTGTCGTGACTCTGGATCAGAAATCACAATAATGGGGACATTCTCATTATGAAATATTTTACCATGTTTTAGTGAAACTAATAATGCAGGAAGGCAATTTGCTTCCTTCTAGGCTGAGAACATTACATTCATTGTGCAAAGCAAGAAGTCAAGGGAAAAAAGGGCCTCCTGGCTCATCTGAATAGCAAAGCTTTCCATTATCAAGGCACTGAACTACACTAAAGTATCAGGAACTCTTTATTTTAATATAAGTCAAATGCCTTCTGATTGCCATCTCCATATAAGAATTTGCATGCACTGCCTGAACAGTTTCATTTTCTCTTTTGCCCACATCAGTTTTAGCATTAGCTAATGCAATTTGACTTAAACGGTGTTTATTTCACCTACATTAAGAGATTTGTGTATCTGGCTTCCCTTCCTTCCTTAAAATTATTATTCTCCTTCAGTGTGTATTTGAAATGGAATGAGAAAGGCACTTGTCCAGTAGGAGCACACATGCACATTAAAACACAATTTCGCCACTGCCAGGTAAGATTTTTTTTTCAAGTGTAAAAGCGAAGTGTATGCAGGAGCAGTCACACGCAACAAGGATAATATTTTGCATGTGTCATTACTGAGATGCGTGTTAAATTCTATTGGCTTTTATTCCCCAATACTCTACCCCTGCATATTAAGCCCACCTCCTCAGTTGACATGCTTTTTACTCTGGCAGGCCCTGCGAGCTGGAGGGACATCTCTTCTGATGTTTACGAAAGCATATCAACTCATCCAATGAATCTAAAATTTATAAAATGACTCTAAAGATTATAAACTGTTATATTTCTGTGTTAGTAACTTATGAACCTTTTGGAAACCCTGTTATTTTTCGAAACTTTGTAAACCGTTGTGATGGCGAAACCGAACGACGGTATATGAAACTTGACAAATAAATAAATAAATGATGTTTTTTCAGTGCCATGCTATGCCGGCAGGGATTGCGTCTGGTGGTGTGCATCTTCCCTCCCTCCCCAGGCTGAATCATGTCACCTCTGGGGTGCACCTGAGCCTCACTGGCCCTGTCAAGTGGGAGATTTGAAGATGAATCTCTATGCATCGTACAGTGCTATAGCCTAAGCCACGGGGCCAACTCCATTTATATTTGGTTTAATTCACAAAAGGAATCTTGCTGCAATTAAAGGTTGAAGCTACATATACCAAATCAGATTATCCTGGCAAAATGTGTGAGTTTCTCTGAAAAGGGAACAATTTAAAATTTTTGTTGTCGTATTACTGGGGGAACATAAGAACATAAGAAAATGCCATACTGGGTCAGACCAAGGGTCCATCAAGCCCAGCATCCTGTTTGCAACAGTGGCCAATCCAGGCCAAAGAACCTGGCAAGTACCCAAAAACTAAGTCTATCCCATGTTACTGATGCTAGTAATGGCAGTGGCTATTCTCTAATTGAACTTAATAGCAGGTAATGGACTTCTCCTCCAAGAACTTAGCCAATCCTTTTTTAAACACAGCTATACTAACTGCACTAACCACATCCTCTGGCAACAAATTCCAGAGTTTAATTGTGCGTTGAGTGAGAAAGAACTTTCTCCAATTAGTTTTAAATGTGCCCCATGCTAACTTCATGGATTGATAACTTTGTGTAACCTTTCTTTATTTTAGCTATCAAGATAGTCTCTAAATGATGGATCTCCTGGTAAGTATTTTTTTTTATCCTTTATTATTTCCTTTTTTCTTTCTTTACTTTGTTATTAGACCTGACTTTTGCCAAAGTCTTATCTGTTTCTATGTGTGGTACTACTTATCCGCTCTTCCTCTTTGCCTTTTGTCTTTCATAGCTGGTCAGTTAAGATTTTCTTCTTACTGCTTTCTTCTTCCTAAACTTATCCTTCAACAATTCAAAAAAAGAAAACTGCTTTCCTATATCACACCTGGATTTTCTGAGAACTGGTCAGTTGTGTTCGCTACTATGAGTGTCTCCGATGACTTATTGAAACTGTAGGTCCCAAAAAGCACAAAGGTAGGCAGTCTAAGAAAGCCGTCAGGAAGAATACCAGGATTAGACGCCAAAGTCTTTTTCAAAACTTTATTGAAGTGGAGACGTATATATCCTTAAAGCCCGACTCTGGCCGAGTTCAGTTCAATAAAGTTTTGAAAAAGACTTTGGCATCTAATCCTGGTATTCTTCCTTATTGAAACTGTTTGCATTTTAGCTAAGTAAAAATAAAAGATAATTCATATGCTCTACAACTAGAGTTACAGAACAGCTAATAACATACTTTCACATCTTATATTTATCTTCAGTGTATACTAATTAGTCTTGCACTAGGTTGTGGAGCAACAGAATAATTAACTAAACTAACAAAACTTGACTTATATTGCAATGAAAACCATATTAACATTCATAACTATTCAACACCAATCAAGCATTAGCTGTTCTGATAGTTATTAAACGTTTTTCTATATTTATTAAACCTAGATTAAGATGAGCTCTGTCAGCATTTCCTCTCTCTCTCTGACAGCTGGCTTCTAACTGACTTAGGGGGTCATTCTCTAATGCTATCGCACGCGAAAAAGGGACTTTTCGCGTGAGATAGCTAGCTGGGGGCGGAGTCGGCCCCGGAAGAGGAGGAGTCGGGGGCCGGCACCAGGGCCGACGGTGCGGACACATCGCTGGCGGCAAAAAGTGAGATTCATTATCGCCGCCAGTTTCGCGGAGGTGCGATCGCTGCCGGCTATCGCAGGACCGCCCCCCCCCCCGCCGCCCCCCGTTACTGCCAGATTCTCGAAGGTCTGTGACCTTAGAGAATCCAGGCCTTAAGCTGGTAACTGTCACTTGGTATCATAGCTGAGTTATCTATGCTCTTGCTGATGTCATCAGGACAAATAGTTCTAGGGGGCTGTCTATTTTTTTTTGTATTTATATTATTTGACTCCTTTTTATTTTTTTCTGAATGCTTTGGTTATTTCTTATTTTTAGGTCACGCTGATGACTTCTAACTTCTTATTAGTTTTAAATTTTGTCTTAGTGCTTTAACCTATTTCAGTGCTCCTGCGCTGGCCTCTTCGCTAGCATCTAGGGAAGCCAGTGACACATGTCCTTGGATACACTCTCTCTTCCATGCTTGATTATGGGGTTGATGCTATGCTGATGCTGATGCGTCTGCCCATTCTAAGTGCTATGGGGGAGTCTGGTCTAAACCAACAGCACTTTTTATGCAGGCTTTTCTTTTAGCTCTCTAAAATCTATTTTTTAATCTAAAAAATTGTTTCCTTACTTTATTTGATTTTTCTTTGTCTCTCAAACTCTTCTATCTGCTCCCAAGGGTTAAAAGAATTTTTATATTTTTTTGGTTTAAATTCTGTTGGTCTCAAAGAACTACTTTTTGCTTCATATTTCTTCATATTTTCCTTTAAAAGTCCCTGCTTAGGGGTTTTCTTCTCAGTGCTGCTCTCTGTACCTAAAAATGACTATTGTCAGCGGGGAGTTAAAAATTGAATTCGGAGCTTCTCTGTTTGTGTTGTAATGTACACATCACTAACCTTCACTGACATGGACACTACTCTTTTTTTTTTTTTATTTTTACTTTTGTCTAATTTCTTTTATTTTTGTCTAAATTGGTAACCCCCCTCCTTTTGAAATTGCAGGAGGTTGATGATGTCTTCACTGATGTTTTTATAACTGGCCCATTTTTACCTTCCTGTACTCCACGCTACATTTAAAATAAAAAAAAAAGAAAAGTTGCCGCAAGGCACTTTCTGGAGGTATCTGCATCGGTAGTGGCAGCAACAGGGCCCGGGAGAAGGATGACCCAGAAACGGCAATTTTCCTTACTACTGATGACCGCTGCCGGTCAGTAATTCTCCCGTTTTCTTTCTTCATTGGTTTTTCTCTCTCTCCTCCCTCTGTATCAAGGTTCACGTTTCTTCATCACAACGGTGCTCCTTGTTTAGGAAAGTGCGATAGCGGAGGTCTGTGGTCCAGGTCAGACCCCCTCCTCTCAACTATTCTGGCGCTTCTCTTCCCTGCAACTTGGGCCTTCTTCTGACGACGCGGTTTCCTTTTCTTTGCCAGCTCTCTCTAGTAGCGGGGCACGGTGACCGAGTCACACTCGGTCACACTCCTTCCTTCTTGTTCTGGCTTCTATGACGTGGGTCTCTCCATCTCTTTTTTTTTTTTTTTCGTGAGACACTTCTGGGTTGACACGACGCTCTTCTTTACTTGTATTCTAGCGCCTCTTTCCTCGTCCTCTATTGCAACGGTGCTTCACTTTAGGAGGGTCCGGCTAGAGTGGTGATGTGATTCAAGGACTCACTCATTGCCGTGGTTCCATTATTATTATTTTTTTTACTGAGATACTCTTCCTCTGCAGTTACAGAACAGCGAGACTTCTTGTTCCATCACTTTCTCTTCCAACTTGTCCCCTTCTCTCTCTCTCTTTGTCTTGATGGCGGTGTTTCCAGGGTTTGATTATAGGGGTGACCTGATGCTTTGCATCAGGGTCGTACCATTTTTCCGTTGTACTATTGGGCTATCCTGGCTTTTTCCCTCTTCTTTTGGAATTCGGGGTGTACTTTCTCTTCTAGTAGATTTTTCTTATTATTCCTTATTTCTCTCTGCACTGTCTTCTTATTTTGGGGTGTATATTCTTTACCGCAACTCTTACTGTTTTACTTGTGGTGGCTGATTTTTCTTTTTTTTTAAATTTCCCTGATCTTGGTTTTCTCTTCTTTTTTTTACTTTTTTAAATTTTCACAGCTCTTAGCCTTTGGCAGTCCCTCGTAGCATGGCAGAGCACTGTTTTTCGCCCTTGTCCTGCTGTCGTCACCACATCTAGCACATTCATCACTGGCCTCAACAAACTCTGGAGCCCTCCGGATGTTACTGTGGACCTTCAGGAACAGGAAAATCTGTATTTTTTTTACTTTAGTGCATCCCCTTTACATTTGGCTGGTGGCTTTTATCATGGTTGAGAAGAAAACTTTGCTCTGTATTTTCTGTGCATCCCTACATGTGATGTCTTGTAGGGGTGTGAACTGGCTTTGAAATGATGAAAACCATGAATGAAACAGCCCTGCTTCAAACCACCAAAGGGGGGAGGAGCCAACATGGCCGCTTGTGAGTAGCGCATTTCGGAAGCTCCCACTAACAGTTTCTACTTTGTTTGGACTCCGCGAACTATGCCCCCTAAGTGAAAGGGGAAGATGAGAATTGTTTCCTCTGGACCCCCCCTCCCCACAGGACAATGGACTATCCCCGAATGTGCTACAGTTTACACAAAACAGGAGGAGCTGGTCCCCGCTGACTAGTTCGGTAAGGGAGCCTCCATCTCATCTGGGGAATTTTCACTGAGCCCTCCAACTCTAAGGACTCCGCATGCAATTTCCTCAAGCCTGCCATCGGAATCTACATTAGCAACCCTGAGAATGGAAAGCTCGGAGGAAGTTACCGAGGGAGCAGTAGCGAGTGGATTGGCACGAGGAGGAATATCCAGGCAAAGAAGTGATTCAATGCCGGACTTGGTGGACATTTTGAAGCCAGTTTCTTCTATAAATGTTACTTCTTCTATGGCTTCTGCGTCAACACAGGAACACCGACCTGAACTGGTTTCACTACCTAAACCCGCTGAGGTTACATTGGACTCCCTCTGGGAATTGATGGCCCATCAGAATTTGGCCCTACAAAGTTGTATAACACAGATTACCCAGATTTCATCTAGATTAGAAACCGTGACTCAAGATCATGATACTCAATTATTGGAACATATAAACATACAAGTGCTTGAGAATCATGTGAAAGAAATACAAAAAGTTCAGTCAACCACGATTCAAGATTGTGGTACTCTCAATAAGAAGACTGAGTTGCTGGAAAAACGTTTAAGACGTCTTAATTTAAGACTATTAAATTTTCCCAGGATAGTAAGTGAGCAACCACGAATTACTTTGCGGAGATACCTGAACGAGATTTTACAAATTCCTTTGGATAATATACCATCCTTTAATAAGGTTCATTTTTTACCTTTCTCTCGATCAAGAGATAATTTGATATATAACCAACTTGACCTGGGGAACTGAACAGATCTAGTGGAATCCTATACTACAGAGATAGTTGAGAGAGCGACTTTGTTAATTTCATTTATTTATAAACAGGATCTGGGTATGGTCATGAGGAATTATTTTCAATATATGGGAGTCAACTTTATGGACCAGTTTGTCCAGATCTTCCCTGATCTGGCAAAAGTCACGCAGGAGAGGAGCAAAGGGTTCCTGGCATTACACCAGGAAACCCAATCTCAGGGTGTAACCTTCCAACTTAGATACCCATGTAAATGTATCAAGTTTAACAACGATACTTACATCTTCTTTGTATCGGAACAACTTAGATTGTTGCTGAATTCTCATAGAAGGTTGCTGACCACCTCGTCACCCACTGAGAGCCCTACTACTTAGAATTGTATGAATGGGTAAAATGTTACAAGCTATTGGCATTTTCCTCTTTGATTTCTGATTTAGTTGAATTGGCAGCAGTGGTTCCCCATTTCTCTGTCTCCTCCCCCTCTATTGAGCACATTGGGGACTACATTTAAATAACGTTTCTGGTGGATTATTGTAATGATCTGTTTCTTTTTTATGTACAAAGATGATATGCTTTGAAATTAATTAAAATGCAATAAAAAGAAAATGAAAAAAGAAAGAGCCCTGCTTCGTTATGTACCATTTCAAAACAAAGCATCCCATGAAATTCACTGGGGATTTTTGTTTTGTTTGAAAACTAGCAGGCCGTGGCCTGGTCTCCTGCTGTGGCGGTATAAGAAAGTGGTACTGGCTTCTGAGCCGGCTGGTGCCATTTTGAAATTGGGATCTCTCCTGCTTCATCTCAACTTTAGAGACCCCAAAGAAAGGTTAAGAGGCAACTCAGGTGGTGCGGGGCAAATGGAAAAGCATAACAGTGTGTGTGTGTGTGTGTGTGTGTGTGTCTCTGTGTGTGTGTGTCTGTGTGTGTGTGTGTGTGTCTCTGTGTGTGTGTCTCTGTGTGTGTGTGTGTGTGTGTCTGTGTGTGTGTGTGTGTGGGTGTGTGTGTGTGTGTGTCTGTGGATGTGTGTGGGTGTGTGTGTGTGTGTGTGTAGGGGAGGGGAGGGAAATTTCAATTTTTTAATTTCAGAGATGCCGTGCATTGTTTCAGTGGGGGAGGGCGAACCTGGACCCTTAGTTTCCTTTTGTTTTTCTTTTGAGTTTTGGTCCATTTTTACCCATTCCTTTTGATGCTTGTTTCATTTCTAATAAATGAAACAAATAGAAATAAATATCAAATGAAACAAAAAGCCCCTGCAAACAAAACAAAAAAAAAAATGTTACTGCAAACAGTAAACACCCAAAGGTGATTTTTCAAAACATTACATGCAAAAAATATAGCAGTTCCATGCTGTATTGTATAAAAGTTGAAAATACGTGTGTATGTTCACTTGCGCGTGCAAAAAAGGGGCATTCCAGGGAGGGCTAACAGTTTAAAATAGCATGAAAGTTGCTATTTTGAAAGATACTTGTACATGCCCCAGTTCCGTATTTTTACACTTGCTAATTATATGGAGCAAGTGATACTAAAAGGGCCAGATTTTTAAAAGGTTACGCATGTAAATCTGTAGGATTTACGTGGTTAACTGGTCTTACGTGCGCCGGGCCTATTTTAAAAAGGCCCGGCGACACGCGTAAAGCCCCGGGACGCGTGTAAGTCCCGGGGCTTTACTAAAGGGGAGATCCGGGGCTGGGGCGGGGTGAGGGCAGGGTGGGGGCAGGGCCAGAGGCCTGCAACACAGCGGCCATTGCTGCTGTGTCAAGGGATCGCGTGCTGGCAGCCTGCCGGCGCGCACAATTTGCGCCTGTCCAGAGGCAGGCGCAAAAGGTAAAATAAAAATTTGGGGGGGGGGGGGGGGGGGGGGGGGGGGGGGCTAGAATAGGGCTAGGGGAGGGAAGGTTAGGGGAAGGGGTGGGAAGGTCAGGTTAGGGGGAAGGGAACGGGGGAAGGCACAAGGGGTTCCCAATTGTGCAAGGTGCACAATTGGGAACCCCTTGTGCACACCGACCCTTGATTTTATAACTTGCGCGCGCACCTTTTTAAAATCTACCCCAAAGTGCTTAGTGCAGTACTGAGAGGGTAGGAAGTGGTCTGGGGAAAGTTCAGGTTGAAAAACCAGGAGGGTCTCGGTGACCTGGGGAAGGACTTGGGCAAACTGGTAGATGAATTGGTCAACTGGTTAATTTCCTTGATATGCCATGTTTAAAAATTTGTGTAAATCGGGTTTTATGCAAATAAGTCCTAGTTTACTTTCCCACGTAAAATAGACGCATGTAGATACTTCAAATAGATGGGTAATGTACACATGCAGTCCATTGATAAACTGCACATGATTTCAATGCATTGCATGTATTCGCATGTAAGCCTATGTCGGCACATATTTGCATGGTAGAATTATATGTATTTTATAAAACACACACATATCATATGCGAGTATTATAGAATACTATAGCAAATATGTGTGCACCTATATACACGCGTTTATGGGTGTGCGCGCACCTGTTTTAATGTTATCCTCTTAGTCTCTCATGTCTGGATAAGAAATATTTTCTATTCTACAAATATGGCTTGGTATTTTTCACTTTATCTTATGATAGAATGTGCTTGTTCTGAACCTAAACATGTTCAGCCTGTGGCACCCTCATATTTTTTTTTTTTTGCATTGATTATTCTTTTTAGGCCCAGTATTTCCTTTGCACCTCAGTCGGGACCAGGGCTGGGGTGCTGGTACCATGAGCCTTCAATTAATAGACCCTCCCACTGCTTCTAGTCTGGTCACTGCAGCCACGGTCCCCAAGGCTGAGAACCACGCGGCAAGGCTCCTTCCAGAACCATCTCTCACGGGACCCAAATCTGGCCACTAGGTGTCACCCTTAATGATGACCATCACTTCCTTCCGCCCAGGGGCTCTGAGCACTGCCTCTGCATTATCTCCCAGCCCCAGCTGACCCAGAGTGCAGAAGGCCCGAGCTGCAAATCAAACTGAGGACCATTCGCATTGCAGGGTCTGGCACTGCCACTGAGCTACTAGGATAGCCTTACGCTGGTTTGGATGTCATAGCACCTTTCCCCCCCCCAGGCTTTCCATCTTTAAAAAAATCCATTGCACATTTAAGTATATAAGACAATAAATAAGAAAGTGGTTGTGGCATTTTAAGTTTAATTCTGGCCTTGCCTAGGAAAGCATAAGGAATATAATTCGCCACTACCACATAAAAACTTAAGGCAGGCGATTTAAATATACGAAATTCATCACACATTCATCTAACAATATACAATGCATTATTCACTGCAGATTGTATCTGACGTGCTTTTTTTTTCAGTTTGCAGCCATGAATTTGTCTTCCCTGTCAAAGTCTTATCTCTCGCCATGGGAATGATTTCTATTGTCAGAAAAGAATATTCTGTAAAACGGTGTGTTCCCCCCCCCCCCCCCCAGCGATTTCTTAATTCCGATTACCCCCGAACACTTTCTTTAAGGCGTTGCATGGAGGTTTAGCACTCAAAAGGGGGGGGGTCAGCCAAAAACAGTGCCATGGTCAGGGCCGGAAATGTAACATGAGACCTCAAGACAGATTCTACTCCTGAAACCTCATACCCTGGCCGGCTACAGAGATTGTTATGATTATCATGGGGATTAATCAGAATTTTTTTCAGTCGCCAGGAGCTGATGTGAGCTATAATTAACTGTGTAAATAAAGAGATCTAAAGACTGGGGGAAACGTATAATGTCACAAACGGCAGTCTCGTACCTTGTGAGGCCTAAGTGTTAAAAAAGCACCTCGCAGCTGGAAACAAATGATTCGCTATAACATTGTAAATAACCTCTAAGCCTAGCCCTAATTAAATGGAAAGCTTGACTTTCTCACGGGCATTGGATATATGAACCAATTAAGAAAATATCATTCCTTTTCCGAGAGGTCTGTTCTGCCCCCTTTTTATGACAGAATTTCCACCGAGGGGGAAAAAAAAAAAAAAAAAAAAAAAAAAGCCCCTCCTGGGTGTTGTGGTTCTGCCGTAATGAGACATTTCTTCCTTAAGCAGATTTTGCACCTGATACCTGCAAAAAAAAAATGTAGGCAACGGCATTTGAAAAATTACTCCAATGCCGCGCAGTGCCAGGAAAATTTATCTTTCAGATGATTTTATTGCATGGTTACCCCAGGCAATTAAATCAATAAATCTTAACTGTCAGGAATGTTGGCCCAGTGCCAGGAAAAAAAACCAAATGAAATGCACAGAATCAGTAAATAAAAGGGTTCCCGACAACTCATTCCGGGAATTATGTAGCAGTTGGGGGTTTTTTTTTTCTGGTTCTCATCTGCAGCAGCTATTGACATCTTCTCTGAGAAATTATTATTCTTTTTTTTGCTAGCAAGGCGACATTTCTCAAACATAGAATAAGGAGAAATCGTGCAGTTACTCTGTCGCCGCGTGGTGGATACACTCCTACCTCTGGTTTTAAAACGGCGCTTGGTTGTGGAAGATTACATTAAATCAATGCCCTTTTTGGAGGAGAAGCCCTGGAGTTTTCCCTTCTGCTCCCTTTGGCTTCCAGCTCAGTCAGGACTGGGGTTCGGATCCAGTGCCATGAGCCATTCATTTGCAACTTTTTCTCTTAAATTTATATCCCCGTCCCAATTTACGTAGCTCAGCCACTGCAGCATCGATCCTCGGCTGTAGGCTTATGCACCAGGGATTCTTCCGGAGCCCTGCCAGTATATACACTGTTTAGCCACTAGGTGTCAACATTGTATAACGTCTGGACGTCCTCTCTACCCAGGGCCTACGAGTGCTATCCCTGCTGCATTCCCAGTCTCAACTGGTCAGAAAGTGGAAGATCAGAGCCGTGAATCAAACCCCTGGTCCTCCACATAGCAGCGTTAATGCCAAATAAGGACGTTAAAAGAGGTTTTCGTATCATCATCAGGGAACAGCGGTGACACGAATGCACATGTAAATAGTATTATTAATGCAGCACCAGCATTTTTTGTTTGGTTTAGTTTTTCATTTTGTGTGTGTGGGGAGGTTGTTTTAATTTGGTTCGTTTAATTTTTTTTTCAGTTTGATTCATTTTCCAAACTGAAAAATCATTGAACAACAATCTCCTCTCCCCACCAAAAATACAGATTAAAAAAAAAAAAAAAAAAGAAAGGCCTCTGGCAGCCCTTGCTGGGCCATCCTGGCACTGATACCTAGCCCCGTGCCTGGGCTTCATGCCTAGGACTAGGTCCTGGCTTGCCTAAGGCATAGACCTGATGTCGAGACCATCTGTAAATAAGTTCCTTCTATTTCGACGGTTGGTTTTTATTCTATTTCAGGCTACCTATGTTTCCCTCTCTTCTCCTGTCTCCCTTTACCCCTCCCCTCTTTCTGGCCTGCTCCCATCCCCTGCTCCCTGTTTATTGTAATTTCCGCCTTTTATTTGAGTTACTTGTAAACCGGTGTGATGTGCCATACGAATGTCGGTATATTAAAAGTTGTTAAATAAATAAAAATAAATAAATAGGCATGGCATCAAGATATAGGCCTGGGTTAATCTGGTAGTATACGCAGACGATGGTTGATATTCTTGAGATCTTGGTGGGTTGGAATGATCCCTCTTTCTTGGGAACAATAAACTAGATGCTGGGGTGTATGTACTGGAGTTATAGCCTTCAGACTGAATAGTCTTGTCAGAGTGGATTCCACTGCCAGTCTTTTGGTGTGGGAGTGGCAGGGTGATATCATAAATTTGTCCCAAGGGATGCTGCTAAACTCCAGAGAGTAACCTTCTCGAATGATATTTAGTACCCATTTGTCCGACGAGACTTCGACCCATCATTGGTAGAAGAGGGAAAGTCGATCCCCTATTTCCTCTTCCTGTAGATGGGGTGTCCCATTCTCATTGGGCCTGCTCCCGGACCTGCTCCTCTCTTGGTTTGCCAGTTCCAAAAGGACTGGGACTTCCCGGAGGGATGAGGTGCTTGGAATGACAAATTCCTGTAGGGTCGAAAGCGTTGGGAGCCTCTGCCCCTAGTTCTTCTGGGAGAAGGACATTGGGATCTTTTTCTTCTGTCTTCTGTTAGCTGGCACTGGAGATTCGCCCCACTTGCTGGCTAATTTCTCTAATTCGCTTCTGAACAGGAAAGATCCCTTAAAGGGCATTCTTGTGAGATTCACCTTAGAATTTGCATCTCAGACCAGTTCTGCAACCATAACTGCCTTCTGGCCGCCACGACCAAGGCTACTCCTCTTGCTGAGGTACGCACCATGTCTGAGCTTGCGTCCGTCAGGAAGGCTGTGGCAGCTTCAATCGCTTCTCCGGCATACATTCCAGAATTATCTGCCTCCCTCGAGAAAAGCAAACAGGAGCATGCCACAAATGTGCAGCAGGAAGAGATCTGCAGTGTCATTGCTGTTGAATCAAAGGCTTTCTTAAGAATGGATTCTAATCGTCTATCTTGAGTATCCTTCAATGCCGCCCCTTCCTCAATGCGAATGGTTGTTCGCTTCGAGATGACGCAGTCTATGGCGTCCACTTTCGGGAAACGCAGGCATTCCTTGGTCACTGGTTTCAGAGGGTACAAGGCTTCCAAGGCCCGACCTCCTTTAAAGTTCGCCTCCGGGGCATCCCACTCCAGGTCAATCAGTTCCTGGATGGCTTCCATCATTGGGAAATAGCATGAGGCCTTATGAAGGGACACCAAGATGGGGTTTTCTTTGGTTCCACCATAGGGTCCGTGCCTGGAATCCCCAGAGTCTTCAGAGTCTGGGAAACAAGGGCTGGCAATTCATTCCTGTGTAAGAAGCGAAGCATGGTTCTATATGGTTCCAGGCCTGGAGGGATTTCCCCTTCCTCCAGTGAGCCACCATCGTCATCTGTGGTGTCTGGGTCCCTGTCAGGGAAATTCTTGGTGAGGCGAGGCATGTCTCGAGGCACCCGAGCAGGGCCGGGAGGGTCAGGTGCTCCCGGCTGGGGTTCCACCAGGGTCGCAGCCGGGGCTGACTGCGCCTGAATGAAGGCTTGTAGTCCCTGGAAAAATTCCAACCAGGAGAAGGACCCTGGGTCCATATTAGTCCCAGGGGGAGTCAGAGTAGGGGCCACTGAAATGCCCTCTTGTGGAGAAGATGCCATTTCGGAGTTACTTAGGTCCGGAGTGCTGTCATATGGAGTAGTTTCTGACCCATCCTCGGTCTGTGAAGGACCAGGCTTGGATGGTCCTCCCTGGGCTTCCTCACAATGTTGACACAGGCAGGACTCCAGTTCAGGCTGTGCAGCTCTGATGTGGCAGGCTGTGCAAAGGGAGTGCCTTCTGAGCTTCTTTGCCGCCGGTGCCATGACCTCTATGTATAGTCGCACAGGTAATGCGCCTCGATATGCACGCTGTTATGCGCATGTGCACTTATGCATGCGTGTAGATATGCATGAGGCTGTGCGCGTGGTTATGCGTGGAGTTATGCACGCAGTTATGCACGCAGCTCTGCGCACAGTTATGTGTGCGGCTACGTTATAGACATGCAAGTTGGGCGCTCAGACGATTCAGCCTGCCTCGCCTGTACCGACGGTCGAGGATGGGAAGATGGCACCGAAGCCCCCCGCGTGCAAGATGGCGCCACCGAGGGTCTCCACATGTCGGGACCACTGCGCCGAAATGGGGCCTAGCCTAACCAAGGCTGCTCAACCCGATCAGTGCTCCCCTATTTACCTCGCCGGATGGAACAGAGTCGGTACAGCGCGCTGAGTCCGGAGACCTTAGATTAAGTTTCCTGCTTACCTGGTCTTGGTGCTTACCGGTTGTGTGCAGGGATGGTCTTCAGCTGCAGGGGGAGAGGGCTTAACCTTCACCGCCGCACTCGGTTATGAACCCGCTGCCTTTCAACCGCTTTAGCGGCTAAGTCCACACCGGGAGCCGGCTACCGGACCAAGGCACACCTCTGAGGGATCTCGAAATCACCTCTGGAATTCTCAACTGGGAGAGGGACCCTTAGGTATCACCGCAGGAGAGCGGGGCTCAATCCTTTTTTAAACGAGTAGGTAATAATTTCTTCTTTTAGCTGCAATTCGCTAACACCATGCTGTTGTGGGGGTAGCATCCGCATCTGCTAGGAGACGGAGAGATTCTGAGGAGCTGAGGTCACTGCAGGGGTGTATCTAGAGTGACATCAGCTTTGAAACCTGACTCCGTCTCCCATCTGCTATCAGAAGAGCACATAACCCACTGGTCCTGAGTCCATCTGGCTACAGGCTAGGAAATTGCGGCTTAGCTGATCTTGGCATGGTCCTGGAAAGTTAATGTGGCTTAAACGGATTGAAAAGCACAGCATTAAAGTCACGTGGGTCCTGTAAATCTCTGCACATGGAATAAACGAACAATCTGAGAAACACCTGTACTTGCCAAAATCCATATGTTTTCAGGGTTGGGCAGCTAGTTCTCTGAATTCACTTTGAAATAAAGTCAAAGAGAAAAAAAAAGAGAGAAATCTAAATCATTCCCAATCATCCTGATCCACGTTGTCTTCTTTTGATCAGTCAGATGAACCTCAAGAGGATTTTGCAAAATGCTTGAAATGACCCCTTTTGCTACGTATAAATCACTTTGAACTAAGAGATACTTCTGATTGGCCTTTCAGAATTTAAAAAAATAATTCTAGATTAAACTTTGTGCACTTCATCGTTTAAAGTGGTTTCCCTTATTCTAAACTATCTGTCTTACTTTGTCTCCTTTTGTATTATCAAATGCTGTAAAACTTCTTAATAGAGATGGATTGAGCCCGTGTCTTGATCTCATGTGTTTAGATGGAAGTTTTAGTTCTACCCTACTGCCTTTTACGGAGTTCACTACACACTGTAAACTCACCGTTATTAACCCAAGTGAGATATATGCAATACTTAGTGGGATTTTTAGTTGCTGTGGCTGAGATCCGAGTCCCTCCTTGATGGGAATTATGTACTTTAAAAAGTATTTCTCTCCTGGTTGAAAGAGAAAATGACAGAGCCCCATTCTATCATTTTTCTGTCAGAATTAGGAGAAAATTGGATTTAAATAGACACCGTTTCTGCCGGAGAGTTCGCCTTCTGAATTAGTATCAGAATGATATCAGAAAGTGGTGCTTGTCGACAGCGAGGACATTGTGAGTAGACAAGGCATTTAACAGCCGACAGATGCTGTCTGAAGTACATTTCTTCCGGCACGGCCATAGATTGAGTGTACAGCAGAGAGCAGGGGACGCTCAGGCAGTTGCTTTTCTGAATCCAGACGTGACGACAGCAGTAGAGGTCGTCATGCGTTCTCTCTTTAAGGATGGGTTTTACTTCAGGACATAATTTCCATCCAGGGCTGAGTCACCCAATGCCGACATAGCTGCAAGGACATCTTCTGTCAAAAGTGCACGGACAGTCACCATTTCTTAACCTTTTTCTATCCTTAGCACATACATGCTTTTCTTTACCCATCTGATATCTAAAGGCCTGATTTTCAAAAAGCATTTACATGCTTAAAATTGGGTTTTATACGTGTGAAGGCACTTTACCTGTGTAAGTGGGCTTTTGGCTATTGTTACAATATATGCCATTAAATATATGCCATTGCATTTTATGCACATAAATGGCTTTTGAAAATTGCTACAGTAATATGCTACATTTACATGAGTAACCCAGACCTGTAGCTAGCTATGGCTGATATGGCCGCGACTATAGGCACCATCCTCCAGGGGTGCCATCTTTTTCAAAATGTGCTAGATGATCTTTCTCCCCTCCAGCTGCCAGAGGGGAGAAGAGCTGCTGGGCCTGATGTCCCACCTAGGCTCGGGACAATTCTTGGGATTCAGGACAAAAAGATCACTAACACTACTACTACTACTGCCCTTCCCCTCGGACTGCAGTCAAAAGTAGAGTGGGTCTGCTGATCTGGAAGAGGACTTCCCTGGAAGTCAGAAGCGCAGCCCATGGAGCAGCGACGACCTCCTTCACCTCCCTGCAACCCTCCCCCTGGCATTTAGGGAAATTGTGACCTGCAAGACGAAAAAAGAAACACTGGCTTCCCGCCCTGCCCCTGCAGTCAGAAGAAGCTGGGCCTGCAGAGAGAGAGAGAGCAAAAGACCATATGTGTGCATGTGTGTATGATTTGACATGTGAAAGAGAGAGCAGTGACCTCAAGCATGTGTATGTGTATGATTGAGCATGTGTGTTTGTGTGTGAGAGAGAGAGCAAAGGAGTGTGTGCGTGTGTAAGATTGGATATGTGTGAGCGAATGAGCATATGTTTGTATGATTGAGCGAGTGTGAGAAAGAACGAACAAGCATGCATGTGTGTATGATTGAGCATGTGTGTGCGAGAGAGAAAGGAGCATGTAGGAGCATGTATGTATGATTGAGCATGAGTGTGCGAGAGAGAAAGGAGCATGTATGTAGGATTGAGCATGTGTGTGCGAGAGAGAAAGGAGCATGTGTGTATGATTGAGCATGTGTGTGCGAGAGAGAAAGGAGCATGTGTGTATGATTGAGCATGTGTGTGCGAGAGAGAAAGGAGCATGTGTGTATGATTGAGCATGTGTGTGCGAGAGAGAAAGGAGCATGTGTGTATGATTGAGCATGTGTGTGCGAGAGAGAAAGGAGCATGTGTGTATGATTGAGCATGTGAGAACCAATGTGTATGTGAGTGTGTGTGTGTGTGTGTGTGTGTGTATGATTGAACATTTGTGAGAAAGTGAATGAGTATGTGTGTATGATTGAACATTTGTGAGAAAGTGAATGAGTATGTGTGTAGGATTGAGCATGTGTGTGCGAGAGAGAAAGGAGCATGTGTGTATGATTGAGCATGTGTGTGCGAGAGAGAAAGGAGTATGTATGTATGATTGAGCATGTGTGTGCGAGAGAGAAAGGAGCATGTGTATATGATTGAGCATGTGAGAACCAATGTGAGTGTGTGTGTGTGTGTGTGTGTATGATTGAACATTTGTGAGAAAGTGAATGAGTATGTGTGTATGATTGAGCATGTGTGTGCGAGAGAGAAAGGAGCATGTGTGTATGATTGATCATGTGTGTGCGAGAGAGAAAGGAGCATGTGTATATGATTGAGCATGTGAGAACCAATGTGTATGTGAGTGTGTGTGTGTGTGTGTGTGTATGATTGAACATTTGTGAGAAAGTGAATGAGTATGTGTGTATGATTGAGCATATGTTTGAGTGAGAGAGAGAGAGAACAAAGGAGCATGTGTCTGTGTTGCGTCCGTCTGTCTCAGACGGCTTTGCCCGACATGCCTCACCTCTATTTCAGCCTTCTCCACCAGCCTCGGGAGAATGGCGTCCGTAGCGTCTCCTTGCCGCACCCTCCAGCGTCCCCGGAGCAGCTATGGTGCGGCGTCCCGCCACGTTGACCCTGAGGCCTCCTAGGATGCGCGCGCACACGCACGCCTCACGTCTTATAGCAGTGTTGGCGCGAACCTCAGGGGCGTCCCCTTCAAGTGACGTCACTGCTTCCGACTACAAATGGTTGCCCATTTGCTGACTCTCGCTAGCAACGGATTGGATTTGTTCCAGTCTGAAGCCGCTCTGCCGCTTCTGCTGCTGCTGGAAGCTATCTTCACCCTCCGGGGTTCTACTAACTTGGGTACCCGCTCCTGGGGGACCCTTTGCTTATTTCCAGGTGCCTATCCTGAATCCAGGTACTCGCTCCTCGAGGGCCTGTGTGTCTATCCTGGTGCCTGCTACAAATTCCTCAACCTGCTGGAACACTACCTATCAGCTACAGAGAGTGAGTACTACTTCTCTCAGTCTCTTCATTGACAGCTCCTCATTATCTATCTGTATTGGGCCCTATACCACCATTGTGGAATGGGACTCCTCTGCCGAGGATCACAGACTGTTGCTATCTAATCCACTCTCTACTGCCACCTCTGGTGAACCATACAAGCTGCATAATAAAGATATATTCCCTGTGTTTGAGCATCTGAGTCTAGCCTGGTGCTACAGTTCCCTTCGGAGATCCTCCCCGTGGGAGTTACTATCACTGTTGCTAGGGGTGTGCATTCATTCCCGACGAATTGGGAATCCGCAACGTATAGGGCCATATTCGTTGTATTCGTGGGGAATCGAAACGTATTGCGATTCCTCATGAATACAACGAATCTTCGCCAAATTATTCGGCTGCCTAAAGAAGCCAATTTAAACAAAAACCCCACCCTCCTGACCCCCCCCCCCCCAAGACTTACCAAAACTCCCTGGTGGTCCAGCGGGGGATCCGGGAGCCATCCCCTGCACTCACACCCTTGGCTGCCAGTAGCCTTTGACCTACTATGTCACAGGGGCTACCGGTGCCATTGGTCAGCCCCTGTGACATGGCCATTGGCGTCATCTTGTGCTCCTACCATGTGACAGGGGCTGACCAATGGCACCGGTAGTCCCTGTGTCATAGTAAGGGCAAAGGCTATCGGCACCATTTTGATTACTGGCAGCCGACAGCCCGAGTGCAGGAGATCGCTCCCGGACCTCCATGGACTACCAGGGACTTTTGGAAAGTATTGGGGGACCTTCCTGACCCCCACAAGACTTGCCAAAAGTCCAGCGGGGGTCCAGGAGCGACCTCCTGCACTCCGGCCGTCGGCTGCCAGTATTCAAAATGGCATCGACAGCCTTTGCCCTCACTATGTCACAGGGGCTAACGGTGCCATTGGTCAGCCCCTGTCACATGGTAGGAGCACTGTGACATAGTGAGGGCAAAGGCTATCGGCGCCATTTTGAATACTGGCAGCTGACGGTCGGAGTGCAGGAGGTCACTCCCAGACCCCTGCTGGACTTTTGGCAAGTCTTGTGGGTGTTAGGAGGGTCCCCCAAGACTTGCCAAAAGTCCCTGGTGGTCCAGCAGGGATCCAGGAGCGATCTCCTGCACTCGGGCCATCGGCTGCCAGTAACCAAAATGGCGCCAATAGCCTTTGCCTTTACTATGTCACAGGGGCTACCGGTGCCATTGGTCAGCCCCTGTCACATGGTAGGAGCACAAGATGGCGCAGATGGCCATGTGACAGGGGCTGACCAATGTCACCGATAGCCCCTGTGACATAGTAGGTCAAAGGCTATCGGCGCCATTTTGAAACCAGCAGCCGAGGGTGTGAGTGCAGGGGATGGCTCCCAGACCCCCCGCTGGACCACCAGGGAGTTTTGGTAAGTCTTCGAGGGGGTCAGGAGGGTGGGGGGTTGTAGTTAATTCAATTTTAGCGGGGAAACGAATAGGAATTGACATATAAATGTATCGGGGGGCCCCCTTGCCAAATGCAACGTATCTGCCCCCGACAAATACGAATCCCGAATGCAACGTATGGCGTCCCTCTGCACATCCCTAACTGTTGATCCTAAGAATCCACCAAACACCTCGATATCATAACAGTTTGTTTGCATGAGCATGTGAGAGATAGCGAATGAGCATATGTGTGTATGATTGAGCATGTGAGAGTGTGTATATGAGCGTATATGTGCGATTGACTGAGCATATGATAGACAATCCAGTGGGAGCATATGACAGACAATCCAATGGGAGCACTGAGAGGAGAGGATCACCTTGCTGGTGGCTGAAAGGAATCAGTAAGTTCTTGCTTGGGACATTGTCTTTTTTAAAAGTATTGGGGCAAAGTTTACTATTTGGTAATATTTAGAGTGTTTGTGCTTTTAATAGTCAGTAAGGCAGCAAATAAACAGAAGTTAGACTGTATTTTTAAATAGTCAGTCTGTAAAGCAGCTAGTAAGCAGAAGTTAGAGTATTTGATTACTAAAAAAAAAAAAAGTAGCCAGAAGCTAGAAATAAGCTAGGAGCAGTGTATACCTAAGTAAAAAGGTTGAAAAGTTCAGTTCAGTTACTCACCTTGGAAAAGTGTTGAGGTAGTGTGATTTGGTTTGATTAGGTACCAACATTTGTTAATCAAGAGAGCAGTGAGTCACTCTGGCTGACTAACTGAAGTTAGACTGTTTGAATTTCCCAACCCTCCCACCCCTCGCCAACCCACCTCTAGCTCATCCCTTAATTTATAGGCAGGTGCCACTTTAAAAAAACATAAAACAAAACATCTTATTGAGAGTTTGATCATTCCCGTGTAGGCCACTACCAGACATATAGTGAATTCACTAATACATTTAAAGGACATTAATTAGACACATTCCTGCTCCCATAGCAACCTAAAACTTAAGTAGGAACTGAACAAATTTGAAATGAAGGCAGCAGTCCAGCAGCAAGAGGGGGGCTTCCCAGTCTTTTGCATCGAGTGTCACATGTATGATTTTTTACCCACCGGTGAGAAGTTGTACATGTGCATGCGATGCAAAGAGCTCCTGGCTCTCAGAGAACGAGTCCGATCTCTGGAGGTTAGAGTGGCAGACCTGCAGGAGCTGAGATGGACAGAGAGGTAAATAGATGAGACCTTCAGGGACATAGTAGCCAAGTCCCAACTTCAGACTGGCAGCCCTGGTGCTGCCTTGGAGGAAGAAGGTCTCATGATGGGGGAGCATCAACCAGGTGCAGCAGGAAAGGATCCTGTAGCAAGGACCTGCTCTCCAGGTGATGCATTGTCCTTTCACACCGAGGATATCTCCCCAAGGCCTACTGCCCAGGAGGGAAGGGTTAGGTCGGCCGTCATAGTAGGTGACTCGATTATTAGGAATGTAGATAGCTGGGTGGCTGGTGGGCGTGAGGATCGCCTGGTAACATGCCTGCCTGGTGCGAAGGTGGCGGACCTCACGCGTCACCTAGATAGGATTTTAGATAGTGCTGGGGAGGAGCCGGCTGTCGTGTTACATGTGGGCACCAATGACACAGGAAAATGTGGGAGCGAGGTTCTGGAAGCCAAATTTAGGTTCTTAGGTAGAAAGCTTAAATCCAGAACCTCCAGGGTAGCATTCTCTGAAATGCTCCCTGCTCCACGCGCAGGTCCCCAGAGGCAGGCAGAGCTCTGGAGTCTCAATGCGTGGATGAGACGATGGTGCAAGGAAGAGGGATTCAGTTTTGTTAGGAACTGGGGAAGGGGGAGTCTCTTCCGAAGGGATGGGCTCCACCTTAACCAGGGTGGAACCAGACTGCTGGTGCTAACCTTTAAAAAGGAGATAGAGCAGCTTTTAAACTAGAACAAAGGGGAAAGCCGACAGTCGCTCAGCAGCGCTTGGTTCGGAGAGAGGTATCTTCAAAGGATACTAATGATGCATTAGAATTAGGGCATCCTGACAGTGAGGTTCCAATTATAAGAAAAGTAATCCAAGTGCCTATAATAAAAAAACTCACCTGAGCTAAAAGATTCAAATGTTTCCCTGTCAACTGAAAAGCAGAATGTAAATACAAATAAAATACACACTTTGAAATGTTTGTATGCTAATGCCAGAAGTCTAAGAAGTAAGATCAGAGAATTAGAATGTATAGCAGTGAATGATGACATAGACTTAATTGGCATCTCAGAGCCATGGTGGAAGCAGGACAACCAATGGGACAGGGCTATACTGGGGTACAAATTATATCGCAATGACAGGAGCACCTGGGAGGAGGTGTGGCGCTTTATGTCAGGGATGGCATAGAGTCCAACAGGATAAACATCCTGCAGGAGACTAAATACAAAATTGAATCTTTATGGGTAGAAATCCCTTGTGTGTCGGGGAAGACTATAAGGACAGGAGTATACTACCGTCTACCTGGTCAAGATGGTGAAACTGATAGTGAAATGCTAAGAGCAATTAGGGAAGCTAACCAATTGGTAGTGCGGTAATAATGAGGGACTTCAATTACCCCAATATTGACTGGTTAAATGTATCATCAGTACATACTAGAGATATAAAGTTCCTGGATGGAATAACTGACATTTTTATGGAGTAATTGGTCCAGGAACTGATGAGAGGGAGCAATTTTAGATCTAATTCTCAGTGGAGGACAGGATTTGGTGAGAGAGGTAACGGTGGTGGGGCCGTTTGGCAATAGTGATCATAATATGATAAATTTGAATTCATGACTGGAAGGGGGACAGTAAGCAAATCCACGGCTCTCGTGCTAAACTTTCAAAAAGGAAACTTTGATAAAATGAGAAAAATTGTAAGAAAAAAACTGAAAGGGTTACAAAGGTAAAAAGTGTGCAAGAGGCGTGGTCATTGTTAAAAAATACCATCCTAGAAGCACAATCCAGATGTATTCCACACATTAAGAAAGGTGGAAAGAAGGCAAAATGATTACCGGCATGGTTAAAAGGGGAGGAGAAAGAAGCTATTTTAGCCAAAAGATCTTCATTCAAAAATTGGAAGAAGGATCCAACAGAAGAAAATAGGATAATACATAAACACTGGCAAGTTAAATGTAAGACATTGGTAAGATAGGCTAAGAGAGAATTTGAAAAGAAGTTGGCCATAGAGGCAAAAACTCACAGTAAAAACGTTTTTAAATATATCCGAAGCAGAAAGCCTGTGAGGGAATCAGTTGGACCGTTAGATGATCGAGGGGTTAAAGGGGCACTTAGAGAAGATAAGGCCATCGTGGACAGATTAAATGATTTCTTTGCTTCAGTGTTTACTAAAGAGGATGTTGGGGAGACACCCATTCTGGAAAAGGTTTTCATGGGTAATGATTCAGATGGACTGAACCAAATCACTGTGAACTTAGAAGATGTGGTAGGCCTGATTGATAAACTGAAAAGTAGTAAATCACCTGGACTGGATGGTGTACACCCTAGGGTTCTGAAGGAACTCAAAAATTAAATTTCAGACCTATTAGTAAAAATTTGTAACTTATCATTAAAATCATCTATTGTACCTGAAGACTGGAGGATAGCAAATGTAACCCCAATATTTAAAAAGGGCTCCAGGGGCAATCCGGGAAACTACAGACCGGTTAGCCTGACTTCAGTGCCAGGAAAAATAGTGGAAAGTGTTCTAAACATCAAAATCACAGAACATATAGAAAGACATGATTTAATGGAACAAAGTCAGCATGGCTTTACCCAGGGCAAGTCTTGCCTCACAAATCTGCTTCACTTTTTTGAAGGAGTTAATAAACGTGGATAAAGGTGAACCAGTAGATGTAGTATACTTGGATTTTCAGAAGGCGTTTGACAAAGTTCCTCGTGAGAGGCTTCTAGGAAAAGTAAAAAGTCATGGGATAGGTGGCGATGTCCTTTCGTGGATTGCAAAATGGCTAAAAGACAGGAAACAGAGAGTAGGATTAAATGGACAATTTTCTCAGTGGAAGGGAGTGGGCAGTGGAGTTCCTCAGGGATCTGTATTGGGACCCTTACTTTTCAATATATTTATAAATGATCTGGAAAAAAATACGACGAATGAGGTAAACATATTTGCAGATGATACAAAATTGTTCAGAGTAGTTAAATCACAAGGAGATTGTGACAAATTGTAGGAAGACCTTGTGAGACTGGAAAACTGGGCATCGAAATGGCAGATGAAATTTAATGTCGATGTGCAAGGTGAAAATTTCAATGTAACCCACAGATACAGCTGAAAATCAGAAACAATCACAATATAAATATTCAGCTGAAAAGGACCTCTTAGGGAGTATATACCGCAACTGTCATAAATGGCCTCAGTGTACTTGTGGCTTATTTGAGTAAAGCCTGTAATACTTTAGGCTGGTATAATCATAGGTTGCAAATGTATTTTGTTATGCACCATCTAGTGCTATAGAAAGCTGGGGCACAGTCACTGTATAATTTAGGTAACTAGTGTGTGCACTTATCTTGAATCCACGTAGAAAAAGCTGGCTTAGACAGTCCTGAAGTTTTCCTCAGATACCATAGTGTTTCGGAGTCTTATACTCCTTCCTCAGGGATCTCCAGGTAGAAACGAGCCGTCTACATAAATCTGCGTGGGAAACAAACAGCATAAGAGTCCTTTGGATGCCAAACGGCTGTAAGAATACAATGGCAATCGGTAATGGAAGTCAAACTTACTCCACGTTGTTCGGTCAGTTCTTGGATCAAAAACGGCGAGTGCTTGTGCGCTACGATAAATAAACGATTCTTTAAAGAATGTCAAGAATATACTTCAGTGTCTATTGCTGTAAAGATTAACGTTCATGGATGGCTGTACTTACGTGCACTGTAACAATTTGACCTGCCGGCATGCCGTCTAGATTACTGGCAGCTAGAGCGTCAAAAGAATGCTAAATTTAAAGGGATTCCATCGACTGGCTTGGTCATAGGAAATGAAATATATTGTCCCAAATATGGTAGTACCCTAAAATGGTGATTGACATAACAGGGGAAACTCCTAATTACTAATACCAAAAAAGGTTAGTGACGTGACTGCTGTGGCCATTTTGAAAAATTGCTGAAACTTTTGTGAACAGGAAAACCTGGCCTTCATGATAACTGATTCAGATCAAAGAGAACCATTCAACCTTTTCGTTCAACCCATGTGGTACGAGAGCCGTGGATTTGCATACTGTTCCTCTTCCAGTCACTAAAAGAACTGCAGCACACCGTCCTAGTATCCCCTATAGTCCCCATTAACCTGTTAGGACGGGACCTACTTTGTAAATTAGGATGCACCCTTTACTGTATGCACCCTATGTAAATTAGGATGCACCCTTTACTGTATGCACCCTTTACTGCGGAGGGGAATGTGAATAGGTTCAATTTGTAAGGTGCCTACATCATTGTTCCCCAGAGACCATAATGAGTCTGGTATTTTTGTTATCATGTCCTGTATATCTCTGGTCCATGGTTTTTTTTCCTGTAAGGCAAAATCTCCTACTATTTCTGTGTTCCCTTCTTCTATTTCTTGTAACAAGCATTGTAATTCTGGGGCTTGGGAAGACTCTTTAGGGAGTTCTATGTGTATTCCCTCTGTGTATGTGTTCCATTGTAGGTGCCTACAATGATGAAGGTGCCTACAATGATGTAGGCACCTTACAAATTGAACCTATTCACATTCCCCTCCGCAGTAAAGGGTGCATACAGTAAAGGGTGCATCCTAATTTACATAGGGTGCATACAGTAAAGGGTGCATCCTAATTTACAAAGTAGGTCCCGTCCTAACAGGTTAATGGGGACTATAGGGGATACTAGGAAGGTGTGCTGCAGTTCTTTTAGTCCAAAGTTGACTTTCAAGGGCTTAGTACATGCCAGGTTTTGGGGAGTATTGCCTACCCCAACTACGGTTACCTCCTTGCCTGAGAGAGGTAGTTGGGGGATTGTGTGGGATTGCAGTGTGGAGTAAGTGGCTCCAGTATCTATGAGACAGGGTACTCTCGCAGTTTCTACTTGAATCTCTACCATAGGTTCGGTCTGGGGTTTTGAGGATACTGGAAGGAGGGAGGCTAATTGCTATTTATCCTTTTGATCAGCTGGAAGGAAAGGGGCTGCCCTGGGGTTCCATTCAGACCACTCTCCGGTGTTTCTACCCTTTCCATCTTCTGTCATCTCCCATGGGCAGTCTCGTTTTAGATGTCCTGGCTGGTGACACCTGTAACACACACTTCCACCCCTCTCATTGTGACCCACGCCTCCTCTGCCAGCTCCCCGTCCCCTATGAGAATTAAATCCTCTGCCTCTTCCCCTAAATGTGCCTCGTGTTCCCTGGAAGCTTTGTAACTGTAAGGTCAGGAGCTTAGCCTGCTGTGTTTTAACATTCCCCAACTCGTTTTCCCACAACTGCTGAGCCATGTCAGCCACTACTGCTGGATCCTTGGATCTCCAATGAATGTCAGCAATATTAAGTTTGTCTTTCAATTTGCTGGGTAGCCCATCTACGAATACTGCCGTTAGCATTGGCCCGCCGTCTCGTTCGGGGTGTGCCATTCCACTATGAGCATTAAAGACTGGCGTTAGTTTCCCTAGATAGCCTAAAGGGGAATCCTCCCCCATTCTCACCCCCCTTATTTTATTCCAGTCTGCCTTTGGGGGAAATATTGTCTGCGTACAGCTTCGTAGCCTGCATGACCTGACTGCCTGGAAGCTGCTCTTCCTCTGTGATCATTCTTGCAGGGAGTGCTATATATTCTAACACCTTTCGCTTATGCTCAGGGGGAAGGAGTACAAGTAAAAGGTGTTTAATGTCTGAGCACGTGGGGGTGTAAGCATCTAGAATAAGCGCCATTTCAGTGTCCCATTTCTTTGGGTAAAGGCGAGGATCGGGGAATTCTTTTACAATAGTTACTAATTCCTTTTTTGACCAGGGAACTGGGACCGCTTCAGTGCCACCAGAGCCATCTGGAACTACCCTCATGGGATATATACCCTCTGCCCCATCCGGTTCAGGGCTTCCCTCGACCTTCACCTTCCCTTGTTTGGTTGCTCCGGACCTAAGAAGCATCTTCCCTCCTTTCCTTGGGGGGGGTATCTGAACTAGAGCTTTCGGAACTTGAACTGGGGCTGGCATTATCCCCCCCCCCCTTCACTCCTATCGAGTCTGTCAGGGTTTGGGGCAGAATATAAATTAGCTTGGTAGGCAGGGTCATCTAAGATTTCCTGTAGCATTATAGGAGCCGAGGGCTGTACTCTCTTATATTCGGGTGGCTCCTGATGTTCTAATTTTAATCCTTTAACTTGTTGGGCTAGCTCTTCGCACTGCTGTTTTTTCTTTTCTAATTCCCCATGAAGGGAAGAGGTAATAGAATGTAATTTTCTTTTATCTGCTTCAGTGAACCAGTCTACCATAGCAGAGATTGTAAGGGAACCTTTTTTATTTAAAACCAGGAAGTCTTAACTGCTGCAATTTCTCCAAGTTAAAGGTACCTTCGGCTGGAAATACCCCCTTAATGGCATGGTGCCATTCAAACATATAGCGAACTGATTCAGGCCCATAAGTCTTCCACATATAATGGGCAGGGGTTTTCAACGGAGGTTCTGGGATTTGTTTACTGGGTAAATCCTCCATTTTTTTTTTCTATGCTACTGCGGTAGTTTAGTTGATAAGTAGGGGTGCACTTCCCATACTTATCCTAGCCGCTTTCAAGGCTAAAAACCCAGGGAATTCACCACCCTGTATTCCAGTCTGAGACTGTCCCAGCCTATTAACCTTAGGCTGTAAATCTAGGGATTACACTTCCCTATAGTACACTGGGCCCGGTACCTTTTTTCCAGAAGCCTAGCGCCCTAACAGTAAGCAACTGGCTCTATAGCCCTGCGCCCTGACAAATAAGCAGCAGGTTAGTTAAAAACCGGTTTCTTCATAATGCAAAACACTTTTGAAATGCAGAGGAATATACAAATCTGTTTAAGAACCGTGCAAAAAATAAAGGAGCAAACACATTTTCCCTTACAAGGTCTCCATGTAAGTGCAAGGCAAATGAGACCGCACAAAAACAAAGAGAAAAAGTAGAAATACCTTCAGGGATCCTGTGTCCTGGATTCCGTTCGAATTGAGAGAGGGAGCTGTGCGTGCCCTGTCTCCGTCAGCAGGAGCCGTCTCCCTGGCAGCCCTGCAGAAGGCAAGGTTAGCACACACTGTCCTGCAGAAGGCAAGGCCAGCACACACTACCTGCTTCGTTCCCGGCCAATGCACCATCTGCGATAAAAAAGTTTAACACAAGGCAACAGGCAAGACAGACAGTATATTTCTCTTGAATAAAGCCTTTTTATTCATTATATCTATTCTTATGCGCGCATAAGGAGGCCAGCTTAAGAAGTCTAAAAAAGACTGACCTGATTTGTGATTGAAAAGACTATCCTTAAATACAGTCTTACATAGCAATTAAAAACAGCACTTCTTTGATTTCGGGTCACGAGGGTCACAGAGAAACATTTGTTTAGCCATTTGCTACTCCCAACATTTCCCAGCGCCCTGAGAAATTAACTAACCTTGAAGAGATCTACATTTTATAGCTCTTTTCCTGGGAACATGCAATTTCAAAAGATACATCCTTTCTTTTATTTATCAAGAGAAAGAGAGACAGAAAAGCAGACTTTGATTTACAAGTCAGCAGTGCCCCCTGGACCTTAGATGGTGCATCTGTATTGAACAGATGGCCCCAATATTTCTTTACTATCGCACTATCTCTCCCAGCACCCTCCGTGGGAAAGAACCTGACATCCCAGGACTGTGGGACAGAGAGAAATAGAGAGAGGACCCAGGACTCCATGTGACCTCTGCCTTACAGGCCCACCACTGGAAAAGGGGCTACACAAGAAACAATTGAGGAAGGAGATAATATTTACACCTATAAAATAAGAGAAGAGTACACAATTTATCAAACTCACAGAATAACATTTATGCTCTGTGGCTTTTGTTCAATGAGAGAGGGGAAATGCAGCTTCCACTGTATTCAGTGACATTGCTAGCTAGCTTTACTTGCTTACATTGGAGTAATTACACAAGAAAAGGGTTCAAAATGTGAACTTTATATTCTGTATATTATTAGGAAACCTCTGCTAATGAAACTTGGTTGCATTTTTATTTATCTGAGCCAGATAGTCTGTGGGTTTTTTTTAAAGTTGTTTTTGATATAATACAATGGGGAAATGTCACTAGGGTTAACCTTATACCAAACTGGGAAGGGATCTGGGGCAAATTAGGACATTTACCAGTATTTCTTTCCCCATCAGTGGCATGAAGAGAGGCAAAGTAGCATAAATAATGGTCAAAACACCAAATGAGGATCAAAGCAGCATAAACCATGGAAAGAACACCTCAAAGCTTCAAAAGAGGAGCAGAGAACACCAACAGTAGCATCCACACTCCAAGTTGCATGAAGACCGCAAGGCATAGTATGTGCACCTAGGAATTAGTAGTGTCACACTGAATCTTTTACAGAGAGAAAACAGTGCGCAAAGACTACAAAGGCTGCAAGAAACAGGCAATCTCTGTCTGCATCTTTCAGCTGCAGTGGTAGCCCTACCTTGATAATATACGCTGTAATCCTCTCATACGCACTCCAAACCACAGCTGAGCAGAGTGTCAGCGACTGTAAAAATCACACTTTGCTTTCTCCTGTAAATGAAATATTTTTCCCTAATCTTTTTCTTTCGCTCTAAGTTTTCAAGCAAGGAGTTTGAGAATCTCTGTCTTCCCTCTCTGAGATCCAGCAGAGAAATGAGTGAACAGAATGGTTACTGGCTGGTCAAAGAGCTGTTAGTTTCACTTTCATATATACAGTGATCCCAGAACAGCAGAAGTCCTACGAATCAGGCAAAAGGGGACCTTTAGTGTGGTGTTGCTGCCTCTGTGACTGTTTATAACTCAGAAAAGTTGAGAAAGGGCCAGTGTTCTGCCATGAGATGGGACCTGTTTAATTCCCAGGTTAGGTCTCTTGTTCCCTGACCCAGCCGGGCTGGATATGCTCCCGGGGGGGGGGGGGGGGGGGGGGGGGGGGGGGGGAGCATTCACAGCACTAGAGTGTCTCAGTGACACTCGCTAGCCAGACTTAGGGTGCGCATGCATCCAGGTTCTGCCGGGAGACTTGTTCTGTGGCTCAGTAAACAAAGATCTTTATTGTAGTGGCTGAGAGAGGAATTAGGATAAGTATAACTGGAGGAAAAACCTCAGGCAGTTGCAAATGAAAGTTCATAGCACCGTGAAACAGTAGTGGCTGATTCCAACTGAGCTGGAAGCCCAAAGGAGCAGGAGGAAACTGTCAAATCCCTCCTTCCCCTTCCCCCACAAAAAAAAGTTCAGGAAAAAAAAAACCCCAGGTATTTTAATAAAAATTTTATTTCGCTTTTTCTTTTTAAATAATTCATTGCACTGGCAGTATAATTAATCTCTCTATGAGAGAAACAAACATACCAGTTCTGCCAATATGATACAGAGATGTTTTGTTTAAAAACAGAACTACATTTAAAATGTTTGTACATAAAGTGTTACTGTTTTCAAAAGGAACGGAATGTAAACAAAATGCGGAATTGTGCAACACATTTGAAATACAAAGCAAAACAGGCAGGATACAATTTTTATACATACAAAGCAAAAAGAAGTCGAACCTGTGGAACTATACAACTTTTCATGAATTGCTTGACATTATAACAGTTACCTTGGTCTGTACAAAAACATCTTAACTTACGAAAAACTTTACAAGAATAACATGCTTGTTTGAACAAAGACAACTCGTGGGCTTTGCAATGAAGATGCATATATTGACTTTGCAGAATAAAACAAATCTATTGCAAATGGTTTAGTATTGTTTTTTAAATCTCTCATGGTAGGGACAACACCAAACTTCAGACTAAGAAGAAGAGTCAAGAAATAAATGTATCTTTATGCTGGCTGCTTAGTATAAAATTCATGTAGATATGTGATCTAACTTTGGTTGAGAGACCGTGGAAGTCTTAATTTTGCTTTCCTTCCAGTTACCATGACAAAGCAGCCAGCACAGATATTGTGTTGACTTCTACACATCTCATGATGTCAAAACAATTAGGGGATGACATATCCCATGTCACATACATATCCTAATTTCAACACTGCCGGGGAAGATAAATACTACTGCTGATGCTGCTTCGGTTTGCCATTGTTTTTGTTTACTCTAGACATCTTTTCCAGTTGTACCAAGATCAGAAAACTTAACATTAAGCTGTACCTTTCTAAAACAAATAAAAGTCTTCTCACTAGAAAAGAGAGAAATTCTGCAGTTGTTGATACAAATGACAGAAACAGAGGATATGACGACAGTTCATTACCACAAGGTCCATCCCTGCCAATTTCATATTCTGCAAAGAATACAACAAGTCTTACCGAATCTTTCTATTAAAAAAGAAGATGTATTTTCAATTCGTTCCCAGCAGTGAGAACTACACAGCTAAAAGAAGTCAGAAATAAAAATGCATTGGAGCAAAGATGTACAAATATTTGAGGAATTAAGACATCAGTTTTAATAAAATGCACAAAGTTTTTTTTTGGCATGTCCTCCAATGATGACTCATGACTAAAATAAAATTTCTGTTGCATCCATGTTCCATATCAATAAATATCTGACATGACACTTTAACATACAAAAAAGTGTTTGGTTTACAAAATTCATTAGAAATGCTGCAGGGTTTTTTTTTTTTTTTTTTTACTAATAAACTGGTTTCTGCTTCATATTTGAAGGTGAGAGCACGTCACAGTTTCAGTGAACCCACGGGTCCTCTGGTGATGCTAATAACCTTTGAGAAGGAACAATAATAAAAATGCAACTTATCTTTTGGTTACCCCATATATGTTTGTGTGAATATATCTAGTACATAAATGTGACTGAAAATAGTCTATAACCTGTAATATTTTCTCAGCAGGATCTCTCAACCTCAAGGGATATTATTTAGCAACTAGAGCTACAAGTGTAAGAGCAAACCAACAGAATCCACTATATACAAGTAAAATTTTGTAACAGGTAAAAGAGGGCTTCTGTCTCATGTTTACTGTATTTTCATATTATAATAACTTAAAAAAAACCCTCTACACCTCCATATTGTATGCAGAGTCCTAAGCCAACAGCTTTTGCTAAGGTTTTCCATTTTAAAATGTATACAAAAGTAGGTAAAACAAAACCTGGGAGTATACACAACGGCAGACCTGGAAGACAGTGCTATATTCAGCCGCATGTGTCTAGAATTGCTATAGTTTACCATCACAGAGGAAAAACTAATCATTGAAAAAAAAAAATCAGCCAATTTAACCTCTTCCAGGACCTAGTTGCCTTCTCTGCAGGAGATGTGCTTCTGCGACCTTATAGGGTCATTTTCCAACTCACGTTATGGCGTTTTCGCAAGTGTTAAGGTGTTTTTGCCATGCAAAAAATACCTTAACACATGGAAAAAGCACCATAATGCATGGCGCGATGATCATTTTTAAAAGGGGAGAGATTGGGGTGGAGTCATGGGTGGGAATTTTGTAAAAGTAAGTTGGCTTCGCAAAGTGCAAAGCCATAATGCATGATATTGCAGTTTTAATGCTGAAAATAACTACACCTTTATTGTTAGCATTAAGCTGTGTGATGTCATGTGATATGCCCATAATGCAAAATGTGATTTTTTTTTTGCAAATTCCGTTTTGGGCATTTTCAGGCTGGGAGAGGGGAGAGGGGAGAGGGGAGAGGGGAGAGGGGAGAGGGGAGAGAGAGAGAGAGAGAGAGAGAGAGAGAGAGAGAGAGAGAGAGAGAGAGAGAGAGAGAGAGAGAGAGAGAGAGAGAGAGAGAGAGAGAGGAGAGAGAGAGAGAGAGAGAGAGAGAGAGAGAGAGAGAGAGAGAGAGAGAGAGAGAGAGAGAGACAGACTCTGGGGGTGGTACCCTACTATAGGAGGCCCACCTAGTAACTTGAGGTGAGGTTTAGGTAGTAGTGTAGGGGTTAGGGGACACTTTGACATGCAGAGTGAGACGTACGAACAGAACAGTGCACTCTTGTGAAGATTTGATGACCTTCGGAGTGAGGAAACTCACACAACGATGAGATTTGTACAATGTTCTCTCAACCTAGCTTGATGTTACCCAAGTTGAGAGAACATTGTACAAATCTCATCTTTGTGCGAGTTTCCACACTCCGAAAGACATCAAATCTTCACAGGAGAGCACTGTTCTGTTCGTACATCTCTGCATATCAAAGTGGCCCCTAACCCCTGTACTACTACCTAAACCTCACCTCGAGTTACTAGGTGGGCCTTCTATAATTGCATAAAAAGCTAACTACTACAATGACTTTGTAGTTAGGCTTACTCTCTCCCTCCCCCACCAATAATGAAATGATTATTTTGGAGGTAGGAAAATGGAATTATGTAGGTATTACCACAAAGTGTAAAAAGTTAATGCAGTAATACCTGTGCTAAGATAACACATGTTGCAATAAATAGGTTATTACCATAAAACTTATCCCTTTTCCTATCACATGTGATATTAAATCTAGCCCTTAGTTTGAACTGGGTCAAGTGTACCATATATCTCAATATTTTCTGGATGGCACTTTCTGCCTTGTCCCCCCCCCAAAAAAAGCATAAGCACACAACATTGTGGGACTATACAGTACTACAATCCATGTGTCAGCTATTTGGGTTTAGTAAATATAAGGTGTGATTTGGGAAGAAGCTTCCTGCTTGTTTTGAAAGAGTACACATATACTTACTTTTACTTATCACATTCAGCATTTTAAAAGTAACCTTGGGTGAGATTCTCAGCTGCACATTTCATACAGTGAGTGCTTCCTTCACTATGCATTCTATTAAACTATAGTAAAGAAATGAAATACTGTTGAATATCACGATGTCAAAAGGCCTTACTGCTCGATAGGTCATGATACTGTCTCTCCTAAAAAATCACCTCAGTAATATGCACGTTAATGATGCCTACAATAAATTTCACAAGTATTTTTGGCTCATCTTAAGTATTGCATTTTATGATCTAGAGCAAGCAGTAGCATTTCTCGGGCGTACCTTCAGAGCATTTATAGTTTTCACTGGTTAAATGCCTGCGAAAATAAACCAGTGGGTTCTTTGAAGTCCACACTTCGCAGGAAAGAAGATACAGCAGTTTTACAAAAGACACTAGAAATCTTTACTTGGCAAATTAAAAGTGCGTTAAGGCCAATATATTATTGTTTTCTATTGACAAGGTTAATAGACCAAAATAAAGCATTATTTCTCAAGGGACATAAGTTTTCCCCATGCTATCCATACACACATCTGCCTTCTAAGCACTAGAAAACACAGCGCTATGATCTGTTCATGGGAAAGGAATTCCATGATACTCAGTGCCCAAGCTACAAAGAAACACTGTACACATTACAATTCATTTATCCTAATGTTAGGCAAGGAGTTAAATTGTCTTGTGCTGTCTCACAATTTCCCATGACACCATCAAAGCGTTTGACCTGTTACAGGCCGTAAGACGTCAAACATTTATCATTACCCGCTCCGTTCTATCATGAGCAGGTAATTTTTACAGCAGGGAGGTGCATTTGTTAGAAACTTTACAGGATTCTTTTAATGAAACTTTCCCATTTTGTTTCAATTTGTTTTTACAATGGAAAAAAAAAAAAGAAAACCAAATAAAATTTAAGGGGTTTTTTTTTCCCCATTTGTTTTTATTTTTTAAATAATTCAGGTCATTACTGCTACCAAGCTCACCCCCCCCCCCCTCGCCACTCCTGGACCTTCTTGTTGGAAATGTCTTCACGGGGTCAGCGTCAGTTTCCACAACACAAAATGTACAACTGCACCAATCTTGGTCTGTCGGCGCCATTTTCAGTAGCTGCCGTGGAAGGCAGGAGCGACCGGAGAAGACATTTCCGGCTACAGGGTTAGAAAGTCTATGGGGGAGGTGGGAGGGGAGAGCAATGGCTGAGGGCCTGGGAGTGTTGAGTGGGTTGTTTTTTTTTGCTGTGAACTCATTTTTTTGTTTCATTTTTCATTCCTCTTTTTCCTTTTTTTTTTTTTTAAATGTGTCAATTTTAAAGAAATGGAACAACAAAAGAAATGAAAATGAAAAAAAAAAAAAGCATGCTCCTGTTTACCGTATTTATGAAGTGGCATTCAGACCTTCGCTTTAGCAGTGGTCATTTGTTTATAAGGCTCATCAGCTGAAAGGCTGGGGCTATGATAAGGAACATGCATCAGGTAAGAGCATGAAGCCAAGTCAGCTCATGATATTTATTCCAGATCGCATTTTGCCGAACAATGACGATAATAAAAGAAAAGCATTTCCTTAATGTTGGTGCTCTGTGGGTTTTCCCATTGTGGTTAAAGCCATTACAACAAAGAGCAAGGATCTGAAACCTGCAGGATTTAAGGGGTCATTTGCTAAGCATTTTCCCCATAGACACAGAATGCATCGAATGCAAAACCTTAAAAAAACCCCCACAAAAAACAAACCCCTCTCAAACATTTAGAAAGTTGCCTAAATGGTATTCAAGCAAGCGCCGACTTCCAGGGAGCGAGTTGCAGAAGTAGAAAATGATTGCATGGCTTATCGGTATTGTTATTAACTGAACAGGCTAAAGAACACAGAGTATTTGGGGATGGAGTCAGGTTCTGGTTTTTTTTCCCCCCCAATACTGAATTAAAACGGCAGAAAGTATAAGAACACTAACCTACTTTCTAATTCTAGATTTCTTCTGAATTTTAAGGTTCTATTTAAGGATTCCGAGAAATGCTTTTATATTTTACTTTAGGAAGGGCAATTTGAAAAGCCATTTCCATAGGTAAAACAGTGAATTATCCACAGAAATGGGTTTGGAAAAAAAATTGCCCACTGTATATGGTTAAAAGTACAATCTAAGCGCCTCCTGTTACCCACAATAACAAGAACTGTCCCCAGGGGTGAGGTCTGGAACTATGCCCTTAGTTTTGTATTTTCAAAAGTATATGCAGAGTTTTTCTCCAGAAAACCTGCGAGCCCCAGTGAGCAAGTATGCAGATAAATAATTTCTTTTATGGGATACTTTTCAAAGTAAAAGCACCAAATTAGTGTAAAACCCATGGTCAAAAGATGCCCATGGGTTTTATACAAATGCAGGGAATTACAAAATTATTCCCTGAATAGATAGGCACATTTCAGATCCCATGCAATCATAACTTCTATCATGTCTTTGTGTACAAATATAGGATGATTCCCACTACCACAAATATCAAAGAAGATTGAATTGGCTTCTGATTAAAAATAAGCTTGATTAAAAGATCTAATTGAAGTCTACAGTGAAGTGGAAAACAATGATGGGTAAATAAATATCATTCAAAAACTAGTCAAGTCCAATCTATAGGTGTGGAGCCATCCGGGAGGTCGGGACATGCATAATCCACGCTGACCTGAAAATCTACTCAGGGACATGAATAAGGAGCTTGATAAAAAGCTATGGAGATACCTTCCCAACCAATTAGAAAACTTGAGGAAGAAAATCTAAATAATGCATTCTGAGCACTCTAAACAGGTCACAATATTTCCAGTTTCCTTCGCAATAGGGGAAATAGGAAGCAAGAAATACATGCTGTTGTACAGTTTCAGTTGTTTTATTTAATTTTTTTCTTGGAAACCCTCAATGTAATGCTGAAAAAAAATATACTTTATCTTCTCCTGGTTTTATAGTTAGCCAAAATGAAGAGTCCATAATATAGTTAATGCAATAGAGTTGATCACTATTTGGGAGAGTCCCAGCATGGGATTTTAGTTTTTCTTTTGCAAGTTACTTCAGACCTGACAAATGATGAATTTGGAAGGCAGTAGCGTAAGAAACTAATTTTACTAATGGTCTGGATTTAAACTCCTGCACCTAATGATTACATAAATAAATGATATAAGAAGGCTGGGAAGGGGAACTTAAAAAAGAATTTACCGAATGTAAAATGGCCTCATGGAAACCTGTGCTTCCCAAATGCAGCTAAAGGTATGCACAGGTCCTATGCCGCATGAATGTTTCTCCCCATTGAAAAAAATGTGAGCGTGTTTTGGTCAGAGAAGTATTACAGGCGAATTTCAACTAAAAGTACTTTTCTGCCCCTGCTTGGCCACCCAAACAAATAGCAGGGCAAAGTACATGGATGCTTTTAAGGTCTGATTTTCAGAAGCATTTACATGCTTAAAACTGGGTTTTATACATGTAAATGCACATTACCCATATAAGTGGGCTTTTGAAAATTGCTACAATATATGCCATTGAATTGTGCATAGGATTTACACCTGTAAGTGCACTTTATGCACGTAAATTGCTTTTGGAAATTGCTATGATAGTATGTTACATTTACACATGTAACTCCTTGATAATTCACCTATATGTAGTGTGCTTTGTGGCTGCTAATTTTCAAAGGGAAACAATGTGATTTGTTCCCTTTGCAAAAAGTATATAGGAGTGAATTTTCTAAGGAGTTACGCATATAAATGTAGCATATATTGTAGCAATTTTCAAAAGCCCATTGATGTGCATAAAACCTTTTTCAAAGTTCAGTGAAATTTCAAAGGAGTTACATGCGTAAAAGTAGCAGTTTTCAAAAGTTCATTTACACACGTAAAGCCCAATGCTGCACGCGTAAATTCTTTTGAAAATGCACTTTCCCTGCATGTTAAAATCATTCCTGTAGTTTGCAATTATGCAATTACGGGCTAATTGAAAATTGTCCCATAATCCTTAGAGGCAATTATGCAATTACGGGTTAATTGAAAATTGTCCAATAATCCTTAGACATTTTACACAGTGCTCCATAAAATTAATGGGTCCTTCTGTTGATACATATTCCAAAAAAATGGAAGTTGCTCACCTCTAACTGGTATGATTTGTAGAAAGCAGGACAAATCAACAACACAGGTGAGTTATGTCACCTGACAGCGCCAAGACAGAAAAGCTCTTTCAGAGCTCAGAAATACCATGCTTGGGGGACTTCTGCATAGCGGCTGCTGCATGACTCCCCTTTGGTTTTTATGGCAAGCTAACCTTCAACTTAATGTTGCTGATTGGTCCCACTGTCTATGGAGAACACCTGTTACAGTTGAAGCAACTTTGCTTTCTATGTGGACAAGCAGGACAGTAATCAGCCACAAAGGGGGGAACTCCCAAACCGAGGGCTGCATATAAATATTTGTTATGTTTTTAAATCAACAGAGGAACTTTGAAAGACACTGGAGGGAAACTTGACATGAAGCGTCCTAGGCAGAAATGAGCAGCTTAAGGGTGTGGAGCGAAGACTAGGCAGCGACTTGCAGATTCTTGCTATGGACCCAAAAGTGGATTATGGGATAAGGATGCTGCCATTGCGCCTTGATGTTAATGTCCTGATTGATTATAACAATAAGACATGCAATCGGAAATTCATTTGGAAAGAGTTCATTTTGTAGCCGAAAACCCTTGTTTGACCGGGTTGGAGATGAATGGTGAAGATTTCCCGGAAAGACTTTGCTCTCTCCAAATAGAGCAATAAGGATCTTCTGCAGTCCAAGGTAGGAAGAGTCTGCTCACCTTTATGTGTGTGGTCAGAAGAATTGTTGGTGAGATACAATGGATCAACTCAACCACTTCTGGTAGAAATCTGAGTATAAGGAGAGTAAGAGACTAGTACTTGTAATTCGCTTTGAGGGAAGAAGTTAGTTATCAAAAACAAAGCCTTCCAAGAAAGAAATTGTAGCTTTGCTGTAGCTCTAGGGGCTCAGAAGGTGATTTCATTAACTATATTTAGATCCCAAATAGTAGGAGGGTCTCTAGTTGGCGGTCAAAGATGATTTTAGGCCTCTGCTGAATCTGGCAATGGTAGGTTGCTGAGAAAGAGAAAATCCTCCTGAATTCAGGTGGTATTGCTCCTGCAGCACTAAGGTGGACTCTTCCTGAATTAGTTTTCAATCAGGTAATCAAAAGTCTTCAAAGGTAATGAAGCAGAAGGAGGATAGGACACTGACAGGGTTTTTCATTAAACCATGCGTACCACATAGAAAATCTTTTCCATTTAAAGTCATAAGTTCTTCTAGCAGAGCGTTTTCTCCGTGATAGAATAACCTTACTCACTTCCGTAGGTAATCCCACAGAAGAGACTAACTGGCAGATTGACGGTTTAGAGAGAGAAAAATTCCCATTCGTTATTGTCTGTTGAACAGCCAGGCACTGACGTAACAGAAACCATATTTGACGTCACCAAAAATTCATAAATATTTATTTAGTAAATTTGGTTTCAGCTTATCTGACATAGGTTACATTAAAAGTATGATAAAACATATCACTTCATACATCACCCCAACAACTCCATTCTCACAACCTCAGAATCGGCAATCTTATCATCAAATTACATTAAATAAATCAAATTTAAATAAATTAAATAAATAAATATATATTGTTTAAATTTAGAACCATTTAACATTATATTTTTTCCTTAACGTAAGCCAAAGGCAGATTACATAAAGCAACAAGGCACGGAATGAGTACATAAGTAAGAGATAGATACAGATATGATCTAGAGATACAACATATCCTCCAGTGGAGATAAACTTCCAGGGCCGTTGAAGCAAGGGGTCTGATGGAAGGCAAATAGATTCTTCATTGTCAGAATGGCACGAGAGGGAATCATATAATAATAATCTTCAGAGAGACAATATTATAGGAGGTTCTTCTCATGTTGTCTTATCCTTGGATAATGGTGAATCCTGAGACTTAAATTGTGGTTCAGGCTGCATGACATATTGTCTGGCTAGATTTGGTGGAACAGCAGAATGAGTTTTAGACTTCTGGGCTACACATTCCAAAATAGCAGACTCTAACTGGGGTGGCAGAAGTGGAGAACCAAGAAATTTAATAAAGTAATTTTTGATAAAGTGAAGGTAAATGTTTCTAGTGAAGGTGAGGTATTCTGCATTACAGTGAAGAATCCCTGTGGAAAAGCTATTCTGTTCTTCAACTAAAATTGGCGTAGCTTGTTTAGATTCCAAGTGAATTAAGCTTGGTCAGCACTGACACCTGTTTCTTGCCACCGAGAAGTTAATGGCGCTGACAAAGATACGATTCCTTTGCTTGCTGATTGTGCCAGTGACAATTCTGCACTCAGGCGTAAAGGCCAATTAATTGTGTGTGCCAAAGAGTCATCAGTGTGGACGAGGCCTATCTTGGCACATATCTGCTTCAATGCTGAAGAGTGCAGGGTTTTTAGTAGAGGAGAAATGATGTCTGTGATGAGACTTCACCGAGTCATAGCAGTTAGCGTGAGAGGACTCTGGCCTTTTCGATTTAGGCACTGGTTCGTTTCACTGTTGCAGAAGGTTGAAGAGAGCTCAAAAATTCTTTGAGTATGAGATTCCTGAATTTTATGGCCCTAGAAGACATTCAGGTATAGGCAACGCAGTTAGGGACATCATGCGACAGTCCCAAACAATCAAGGCAGAGGTCATGCAGATCTGCTAAGAACATCTTGTAGGAACATCTGGGATGTCTTTTGAAGTCTGATTTCTTCTCCACTGTTGGAAATGCAGCTGAGGCTTAAGTCAAATTCAATTTTCACAGCTTTAGTGTAAGTTTTTTTTTTTTTTAATTTGAAGACTCACAAAAATGAAGAAAGAAAATTACTGAACAAGAAAATTAAAATAATGTACTATGAGTCAAAAACTTTCAACCGGCAGCTGAAGAAAGATCTAAGACGCATCCGTTTGCACCGATCAAACTCACGTGACAGCGGCTCCTTGGAAACCTTTGAGCATGCTCAGAAAAACCTTCTCGTTTTTCCTGAACTCCGAGAGAGCTCTTCTGTCCTATCGCTGCCAGATGATGCCACCCACTTGTGTGGCTGATTGTTGTCCCGCTTGTCTATGGAGAATAAATTTTCTAATACTTATTCACTACATGATCCATATTCCTAACAGAGTTAAGGAGTCTGGTATTTGTGTTTCAATGCTACAAAGTTATGGATTAGATGCTACCCTAAAAATATGAAATTGCTAATCATTACAGATGAAACAGACAGAGAATATTCAGGCAATTAGTGTTATCTACCTACCCAGTGAATCCAATTTTCTCCCTAGATTGCCATCAAAATATCAGCCTAAAAATCTAATTAAAGTCAGCTTGAAAAGACATTTCAAAAAGTAAAATTATTCAATTATGATGGTACATTGACATTTAGAATGTGATGAATGTAGGGTCTCTTAAAATATAATAATACTCAGTAACTAACCTGAAAGAAATATTATCCCCAGGGATAAGAAGGTAATTCACTCTCCATATTTAATTTGAGTCTAAGCTGCTTTTGAAACAAGACTGCAAAATAATAAGTTGGTTTGCTTCAGTATTGAATTTATTATAATCTTGCCATTTATTCATGCAAGGTTTCTAACCTAGTCATTAGATGTAAAATCACTAATTCTCTAAGCCACCTGTCATGATAGGAAAAAGGATAAGTGAAATTATCTTCAGCTTCTAGAACAGGGAGATATTTACTTAAAGGAGAAGGCTGAAAGATACTATATTGATTTTACTGAAAACTACCAGCTATATTCCTTCTAATGTTCTCTTTGCCTCTTCCCCCAGGAGACTGTTTTCAACAAGTATAAGTATTTTATCTATCATGGAGGGTCAGAAAATTTCAGTTGATTCCTGACAAATAAATTCAGAAAGCAGAACGTGGCTGAACAACTCATCAATCTGACTGGTAAAGCTTAAAATCAGGAACGTAAGCAAGCCATTATAGTTTCATTTCAACAGCACCAGAAATCTCTCTCTCTCTCTCTCTCTCTATATATATATATACATAAAAATGTGAAAAATTAATAAATAGATGTTATTTTTGTCCCAATCCCAATATATAGTAAATATAGAATAGGAACATCTTAGGGATTGGGACAAAAATAACATCTATTTATTAATTTTTCACAATTATATAAAATAATACAATATAAAGAAAAGGATTGGCTAGCAGCAGATGCTGAAAATGGTGAAAGTCCAAAAATGACTTTATGCAGAGATGTTGGTGATTCAAAGTCTTTATAAATCCTGTGGGGGGCAGGAATCTGGAGGCCTGTTTGTCAGGCTACGTTCAGTGGTGGACTTCCAGAGCATGGGAGAATACGCCACACTCTTATTTATTTTATTTATTTAAGTTCTTTTAATATACCGATGCTCAAGACCAAGCCTTATCGTACCGGTTTACAATGAAACAAGGGGAAACCATTTAACAACTGTATAGAAGATAAAGTTACATTAAACAGGGAGCAAAAAACAAGGGCTTAGGAAGACAGGACAGATTTCAAGCTAATATAACTGGAGAGTGCTGAAAATAGTCATCCTCAAAGACAATTAAGTAGCGAGACAGATCAAGGTTAACACAATTCAGTACACTCTCTTTAATACGATAACCTACGCAGCGAGCAGCTGATTCACACGGGTTTATAAAGCAATGGCTTCCCTTAAGCAACATTGGTGCGGCGTGTATTTTCAGACATCAGCTTCTCCTGCAATTTGGAGCAGATCCCTGCCCCCCACAGGATTTATAAAGACTTTGAATCACCAACATCTCTGCATAAAGACATTTTTGGACTTTCACCATTTTCAGCATCTGCTGCTAGCCAATCCTTTTCTATATTGTATTATTTTATATAATTGTGAAAAATTAATAGATTTCTTGTTATTTTTGTCCCAATCCCTAAGATGTTCCTATTCTTCTATATTCACTGTATATACACATATCAGGAACACAAGTAAGTATATTCATTGCCTTTCTTTTTTGTACTATATATATCCAAATCAATCTCTCTCTCTCTCTCTCTATATATATATATATGTGGGTATATCTCATACATATGGATATTCATAGATACAGGGTAAATTTTCAAAGACTTAGGGACCTATGCACTGAAAGACGTGTTAAAACATTTTTAGCGTGCATGCTAAAGCAGCACTTCATAGGCCATGCACTAAATATTTTTGTGCTTGCTCTAAGTTGCTGCTGCTGCAGAGGGCATGCAAAACAATAGCTTGCATGCTACTCCAAAAGCAAGGCACGCAGAAGAGCTGCATCTTGAAATCTCGCATGCTCTGCAGCCCAAACGGAAAGGGCTGGTTTGCATGAGGAATCCCATTCCCACGAGACCCGAGGAAAAGCGCCATCTCCCCACCTCTAACCCCCCACACGATGAAGGGACTGCCATGCCCTAACCCTCTCAGCCCCTTCTCTCCACCACCAGATGTGACCCCCCCCCTCCCCATGATGCCAGAGACAGATGAGGGCAGGAAACAGCATGACTTCCTTCTGCCCCACTGCTGTCGATTTCCAAAATGGCCCCAGTTGACCTCTCGTGTTGATGTGTCACGCACATGTCTCAGAGGTGAGTGTGTGTATGTGTGTGTGTGTGTGTGTGTGTGTGTGTGTGTGGGAGGTGGGTCACTGCACAGTGACCCCTTGAATATTGTATTAGGTAGGTCATTTCTATATTTATGTATTTGTTTATATAGTGGAGCCTCCATGCTAAGCAGTGTACATTTGGCATGGCTGCTCCTTGTGCACTGTGTATGTGGTGGGGGTTGCTCGGGGCATGGTGACCCGATGATTGTATCCTGGGGGGGGGGGGGGAGGGGGTTGGTGGTGGAGCTGGGGGTATGACTGAGGCACAGTAGCCCCTTGATCTTTGTGGTGGGGGATTTGAGGTAGGTTTTGAGGGCAGGGTCTTCCCTCAGGTTAGTGTGCCAGTCGCACGGGCTTGCTAACATTTAATGCCCATTCTGCACAGATGTTACGTTAGGCCTTAGTCAGCAGATGTGAGATAACACATGGAGGAGACCATTCTAAGAACATAAAATTTTCCATACTAGGTCAGACCAAAATGTTCATTAAGCCTGTTTCCCCACAGTGGCCAATTCAGGTCACTCAGTTATTTCCCTCCCACCTACTAAAGCCTAATTTGTTTCTGATGTTTTTTTCAGATGAAACGTTTCATGCATACCTGCTAACATCCTCAGTTTAACATGCACAGGGCTGTTAGAAAGGGTGGCAGGCCTGAGGGTGTCAGCATGCCTCATCAGGGGCAGGGGGGAACCAGTGAACTGTTCAACAGCCATAGCTCTTATGTGTCTGCTGGACTGTGGCTATCTTATTCAGGGTGGTCCCCTTCCTCTCTTATGGCTGGATCCCCACCCACCACCACCAGCAGACTGCCTGGGGAGCTGCTTGGCTCTGCGATAGGCCAAAGCATGCATAATAAGGTTTTAGGGTACAATGCACTGTTTAGCATAGGTGCTATAGTACATAAGCCGCTTATGGCCTGATTCATATATGTTTTTCCCCATATACAGAGAAAATCTGTAGTGAATCAGGCCCTAATTAGTTGTCTATTATGTGGGTAAAATGAGAGTTAAACCATGTAACTCTACCTATGCAGATAAATGAATTTTCAACTATGCAAAACTATACACATACTTTGATAACATTACTTTTTCTAAATGCACGTGTACATGTAACGTACAACAAGCTGATTTTTTTTACTCAGTGTACATGGGTACCTTGTGTGTGAAAATCACCTTAGCATGCACAGTAAAGCGATCTGCAATAACTTTAGTGATACTGAAATTGGTATGTACCCTTATGTCAATAAAGGAATGTTGTATGCAAATTAGGAAGTAGCGAGTGGGCAGGAAATAGCATGGCATGCTCTCCTCCATGTGCCATTTAGTGAGTGCATGCTGAGGCCTAAACTTGAACACCTGCCTCAGACTAGGTGGTAAGAGGTTTACTTCACATGCTGTTTCGAGGTGTCAGCTAACAGGAACGCATTTGGGGGTAACTGATGGAAGAGAGGAGGCTGTTACAGTAAGCGATGATGTGGGAGGTGTGGCGTAGAGGATGGAGAACGGTGGAGAAGCAGGGGAGAGAGCAAGAGGAGGAAGCCAGAGAGAAGAGACACCAACACATTCTTGAGTGCTTCCAAAAAAAAGCCCACTTTTATTTAGACAAGAAAAGGAATTTTCAATTAGTGTTGTTTTTCAACTATTGTTCTACACTGTCCAGTATATAAGGCACAGTATTGTAACTATTGCAAATAAAGGCCCATCCTGCAAGTTATGATTGTGCTGAAATGCTGCACTGCATGTGGTCTGTGGTCTGCGTCCTGCGTGGTTTCTCAAGTGATACATGCATTCTGCATGACAGGTGTTGCAACGGAGCCAGTGCCGCAGCAGCAGAGGAGAGCAGCATGACCCTCACTGAAGGCAGCGAGTGGGAAATGGGAAGGATGCTCATGAGGCAGCCTCTTTCCATCCAAAGCTGGATGCCCCCTTCTCCAGCCTTGCCATCTCTGGTCCAGGGCAGGGACAACCGCACCTGCAAGGAATGAACGACGCTGGAAAAAATTGGCAGGAGCTTAGGTGGATGGGGCACATGGTGGGGTTTAGGAGAGCCTGAACTCATTTTGCTGGTGTGTAGTGATGACTGTTGTCGATGGATAGTCTGTCCGAAGATGACTGCAGACGTTCTGAGGCTTCAGCATCAACAGCTGTCATTGTGCTCTTGCTGCTTGACTCAGGGCTTCCAGATACCGCTCTTCCCTCCCCAGCCCAGTATCCATGGGATAGATGTACTGGGGGCTGACCAAGAGAGAATTTGAAAAGAAGTTGGCCGTAGAGGCAAAAACTCACAATAAAAACTTTTTAAAATATATCCGAAGCAGAAAGCCTGTGAGGGAGTCAGTTGGACCGTTAGATGATCGAGGGGTTAAAGGGGCACTTAGAGAAGATAAGGCCACCGCGGAAAGATTAAATGATTTCTTTGCTTCGGTGTTTACTGAAGAGGATGTTGGGGAGGTACCCGTACTGGAGAAGTTTTCATGGGTAATGATTCAGATGGACTGAATCAAATCACGGTGAACCTAGAAGATGTGATAGACCTGATTGACAAACTGAAGAGTAGTAAATCACCTGGACCAGATGGTATACACCCCAGAGTTCTGAAGGAACTAAAAAATGAAATTTCAGACCTATTAGTAAAAATTTGTAACTTATCATTAAAATCATCCATTGTACCTGAAGACTGGAGGATAACAAATGTAACCCCAATATTTTAAAAGGGCTCCAGGGGCAATCCGGGAAACTACAGACCAGTTAGCCTGACTTCAGTGCCAGGAAAAATAGTGGAAAGTGTTCTAAACATCAAAATCACAGAACATATAGAAAGACATGATTTAATGGAACAAAGTCAGCATGGCTTTACCCAAGGCAAGGCTTGCCTCACAAATCTGCTTCACTTTTTTGAAGGAGTTAATAAACGTGGATAAAGGTGAACCAGTAGATGTAGTATACTTGGATTTTCAGAAGGCGTTTGACAAAGTTCCTCGTGAGAGGCTTCTAGGAAAAGTAAAAAGTCATGGGATAGGTGGCAATGTCCTTTCGTGGATTGCAAAATGGCTAAAAGACAGGAAACAGAGAGTAGGATTAAATGGACAATTTTCTCAGTGGAAGGGAGTGGGCAGTGGAGTTCCTCAGGGATCTGTATTGGGACCCTTACTTTTCAATATATTTATAAATGATCTGGAAAGAAATATGACGAGTGAGATAATCAAATTTGCAGATGACAAAAAATTGTTCAGAGTAGTTAAATCACAAGCAGATTGTGATAAATTGCAGGAAGACCTTGTGAGACTGGAAAATTGGGTATCCAAATGGCAGATGAAATTTAATGTGGATAAGTGCAAGGTGATGCATATAGGGAAAAATAACCCATGCTATAGTTACACAATGTTGGGTTCCATATTAGGTGCTGCAACCCAAGAAAGAGATCTAGGTGTCATAGTGGATAACACATTGAAATCGTCGGTTCAGTGTGCTGCGGCAAACAGAATGTTTGGAATTATTAGAAAGGGAATGGTGAATAAAACGGAAAATATCCTAATGCCTCTTTATTGCTCCATGGTGAGACCGCACCTTGAATACTTTGTACAATTCTGGTCGCCGCATCTCAAAAAAGATATTATTGTGATGGAGAAGGTACAAAGAAGGGCTACCAAAATGATAAGGGGAATGGAACAGCTCCCCTATGAGGAAAGACTAAAGAGGTTAGGACTTTTCAGCTTGGAGAAGAGACGGATGAGGGGGGATATGATAGAGGTGTTTAAAATCATGAGAGGTCTAGAATGGATAGATGTGAATCGGTTATTTACTCTTTCGGATAATAGAAAGACTAGGGGGCACTCCATGAAGTTAGCATGGGGCACATTTAAAACTAATCGGAGGAAGTTCTTTTTCACTCAATGCACAATTAAACTCTGGAATTTGTTGCCAGAGAATGTGGTTCGTGCAGTTAGTATAGCTGTGTTTAAAAAAGGATTGGATAAGTTCTTGGAGGAGAAGTCCATTACCTGCTATTAAGTTCACTTAGAGAATAGCCACTGCCATTAGCAACGGTAACATGGAATAGACTTAGTTTTTGGGTACTTGCCAGGTTCTTATGGCCTGGATTGGCCACTGTTGGAAACAGGATGCTGAGCTTGATGGACCCTTGGTCTGACCCAGTATGGCATGTTCTTATGTTCTTATGTTCTTAGTCCTTCGCCTTCTTGGCAGACATCTCAGGCAGATGCTTTTGGTCCGCTGTTTCCTCCTGTTCTTCTGGCCTTAGCAAAGGCATGCATTCCCATGGGAGCTGAGCCATGAGGAAAAGAGGACTGTACCTGTTGAGTTTAGTGTGTACATACTATTTCTGTTGTGGCTTCAAGGTATTTAATACTCAGACATTATTAATGAATAGAATGTACAGATTTATTGATTAGAGTGCACACTAATAGTGCTTACATACTATTGAGGCTATTTATAAAATGTGGGTTATATTGCGCGTGTTAAATCCTTTAGTACACGTTTGCTATAAAAAATTGTTAGTGCTGCTTTTAGTGCATAGTCCCTCAAACCTCTGAATATTTACCCTGATGAAGGCTATTTCCATCGTGATGAAATTAGTCTTCAGCTCATAAATACGGTTCTTGAACAAGGAATACAAATATGCAGATGAAGTAGGATACGTGTTCTTTAAACGTTGCTCCCTGAATTTCACGAACTACTGCCAGAGCTTTCTTTATTGCTCAGGTTTTGTGCACTGACGCTATTTCCAGGGAAGAGGAAATTTTTTTTTTTTTTTTAAGAAAAATTAAAAAGAGTTTAAAGGACCCGAATTTGCTCCACTATTCAACTGCCCTATCTCTCTCTGTAGGAATGATTTAAAATATGATTGCAAGGGTCGGCTGCAAATCCATCCAGGAAATTAGTCGATTCAGCATTTAAAACGTGGTCTGAGGAGTCTAAAACTGGCGAGAATCACAAAAGTAATGTTATCGTTGCTGGTTTTTTTTTTTTTTTTCAATTACGCCACAAACAATTCTTGTCCAAACTGTCCCATTTTAACCCGGGACATCAGGGATATCTCCAGATCAGCACTGCCACCTTGTTATTCTCCACACGAGGCCCCTATGGAGTCTGTCCTACCACATCCATCACACATGTATATAGCTGCAATCAATACTGACCCCCACCCACATGATTAGGTCAGGATTGTGTAGACCCTGTCACTTCAATAAAAAGTAAAATGATGCCTGACATCGGTTTATCTGGCACTCTAAGGGTGAGGCGTATGGAGGTTTCTTTTTCCCTTTTAGTGCCTACGGGAGAAAGGTTCAGTTCATCTAAGCCCTGAATGCGCACATCAACACCATGGCAAGAGAACAGATGTGTCGAGTTAGTTTTGCCGTTCTCCAAATGACGAAGGCAAAAATAAAGGTGACCGATTAATCAGCCTATGAACAAAAGGTCCAACTTCAATACACAAAATAAAAATAAATAGATAGCTTGAATGGGAGCAGTCACAGGACGCGGCACTCCACCAGCGAGGCTATGCCACATAATTCTAGCTCGATCTCAACACCTTCAGTTTTATCTTTTAAATATTTCAATTGATATGCTAATTTGCCTTAATAAATGTTTCAATTGATGAAACACCAAACCCTGTGAGGTCCAAAGTTCGACAATACAAAAGTGCAGGAAATGAAAGCTGACAGGGGTTTGCAACATATCGCTTACTCTGAACAATATAAAAACATTTTTTTAAGGGTGCCTTCAAGCATACAAGTGCTACGTTTTCTTGTTCTGTCTCTAATCTGGTTTTCTTGTTGGAATAAAGAAATTGACCTTTGCATTTGTGGCTTATCCACACAAGAAGAGCATTATTGATGCCTACATCACAGTACAGTCCAATTATTGCTTCAGTAATAAACCAGACAGTAGCAATCCGTGCTATGTGGCAGGAGACACTCCACGGCAGCTCCCAGCTTCATCAGCAAGATATACTCATGATCAAACCCCACCGGCCACCGACAAGTGCTATAAACTTTTCAAGTACTCTCTCATACATGAGAGTTTAAAGCTGCAGTTTAGCATGATAATGCGCACCTTCCCAGAATCACCCCATGAGATTATATTCTTTCAAGAAGGAAAATCTTCCCATTCAAACAATTGAGCTGTACATGAACGGAACACATCTGAGAGAGGCAGTCCTGAGCAAACGATTATGATTAAATCACACCTCCCTAATATAGGGCCTCATGTATTAAAGGGATTTTTCCCCAATAAGGGTGCAATTGCCTGGGTCTGAATTTGCATGCATTTCTCAGCACATAGCATTTGTATTAGGGTTTCAAAAAGAAAGCTGCATGGGTGCCATATAGCACCTTCGGCCCCGTTGCAAAAGGAGAGCAACTTTCAATCAACCACGGAAAAGCAAAACAAAAATATTACTATCACTGGATGGTGGGATTTCTTTGTTGGAATACTGATGGGTTGGCGGTGATTGCACTGGGACTGTATCACTCGGGCATATGTGTACTTGGTAAATGGGAGGATGGGAAGGGAGAGAGGTTAAGTTTGGGAGGTTAAAGTGAGGAGCGGTGGAATGAAGGCCTGTGTGGCGGGATTGTTGCAATACTCCCTCTAATCTTTGAAAGGCTTCGTGCGTAAACATTTCCTTTTGTGCAATTTTTTTTACAGGCTGAGTTCAAATTTGTGCACTACGAGCCGGTAAAATGCAACTGATGTTGGGATTTCTTGTGCGTGCTATGCTTTGCTGTGTGCGCAGGGCTCATGACCTGTGCGCACCCACACACAGCTTAGAGGGAACAGTGGCATGTAGAGGTGGTGTATAGGCAATTATGTCTGGGGGGTGGGGGCAGAAGGAAGAAGGAGAGAGGGGGAAGCATGAGAGATTAAGGAGAAAAATGAAGGACATGAACAGGCAATGTGGGAAAGGTTGTGGGTGGGGGTGATGGGACTGGAATTTGGAAGGCATTGGACGGCTGTGAGAAACACAGTAAGTTGCACGATCTATGTATGTGTCACTCATTACTGGAAGAGGAATAGGTGAGGTGTGGTAGGGTAGGGTATCTGTCTGAGAGCAGGGGGGGGGGGGGAGACGGACACCAAGAGGTTAAATTTCCAAAGCTATTTGCATGTAAACATCACAGTTTTATGTGTGCACATGGCTGTTTATAAACGTCCTGGAGCTCAGTGCACATAAAAGTGGGCTCGTTACCCGACTTTGTGCATACGCTTACGTGCATTGGCAATAGCCATTCCAGGTGGCAGAGCTGAGGCGGGGCTGAGACGTTAACACGCATCATTATTGTATTTTCTAAAGTATGCGCACGAGTTAACACGCACATGTTATGCCCTGCCGTAGAAACAGATGTAACATGGTGAGGGTCATTTTGCGGGTGGCGAAGGGCACTTTCCCAAGTATTTTCAAAGCAAAACGTCTGCACGCAAGTTTGCTTTGAAAATGTGGGGGAATGCCTACGTGTAAACGTTGCATGCAGACTGAATCCCCACCAACATAGATTTCCCCCTCTCTGTGTGCGCTGTCAGGGATCAAAAGACGCAAGAAGTGGAGAATGAGTGTTGGTCATTTCCAAGTTGAGCCGGGGGGGGGGTGGGGACCCCATCTGGGAAACAGCATTATATATAAAGAGAAGAGGTGAGGAAGAAAGAGGTGGAACATGACAGAGGAAGAGAAAAAGGATGACTGTAGAAAAGAGCGGGTTCTGGGCACATGCTAGACGATCTTCCATTGACTTGAATGCAGCTAGCTAGCTCCTGCCTGAGCCAGAAGTAAAGCTGCTCATTCTGAAAGCATCTGCAAGACTGGCTGGAGTTTTGTTTTTTGTTTTTTCTGAATGCCTTTTGGGAAATGGCAGAGTCCTGGAAGTATATGAAGTGTTTATGATGTCTTCACCCAAAGTGCAGGAGGAGTAAATCACGGGACACTGAGAAATATCTCCCAAACTGCTCTGAATATTTTTTCTTCAGCATGAGAAACAAATGACACAGGCTGAATGTCTCCAGATAACTGGCCATTTATGTGATTTATGTGCAAAATCAAGGCCACCGATTGCCAAAGTTTCATACTATCTATAAACTACAATAAATAATGTCAAATACTTATGTAGGAAATAAGCAGTGAACAGTGTGATTCAGGTTCATGGTCAAAGGAGAAGACTAGAGTTAGATGATTTAACAGGTCGACCTTCGATTAATTTATCTTGGGAGAAATTTTTCACATATACCCTTCATGTACTGAAGACGTTTTGTCCATCTGGTCTGGATTCCATATCTTCACAAAGTGTTCCATTTTCTTAGCTGAAGGCAGTGTAGACTTAAACCTCAGAGAATGTATTTTTGATAGAGCACATAGGAATGGCAGGATCCAAGAGATGAAAGGCATAGAAGACTGCTGACAATGTTTGCTACCAAATATGTTGCTCGGAAGCCATAATTCTCCATTGATGATGACTTCTGCGCCAATAGACAAAATATATATATTAAAAAAAAGAGCATAGAAATGGTATGGATTCAGCCAAGTTTCAGAAATGTGTGGACTTCCACCAGTGATCGTCTGTGTGCTGGTAGAGGTAGAACAATGCAGATGATGTGAACAAGAAAGCAGTCACTACAATAAGTGAGCCTCAATACGGAGCCAGTGAAGTCCTTGCCGAGCATATCGAACCAGGTTGGTCATACTGCTGTGTTGCGTTAATGGCCCCATTGCCGAGTCCAAGTCTTGAAAGAATTCTGCAAAATAAGAACAAGAGGTGTGTTTTTAAAAATCACAGTCTTGCAATTTGCAATTGAACAGTGGAAGAAAGCCCTAGTGTAAAACCTTTCAACGAGTTTCAGAAAATCATCAGGGTGCGACATACATGGCGTCATGAATCGCTGAGCATAGCAATATGTTGCGGGGAATGATATTTCATTTTAAAATACAAGACGTGTCAGTAGTTAGCTGTTCTATTGTTCTGCTTAGAAGCATCCAGTATGTCTACTGTGGAATATACAGAGGGCACATAGAGGGCACATTTTCAAAATTGACCTGGGTGAATACTGTACGGATTTACCTAGGTAAAATGGTCTGATTGAAAACTGTCCTCCTCAAAACATCTACAATTATGCACAGTTTTTCTAGCACATTAGAAGGACACATTCCTGTGGGTTTGCTTAAGTGGGGGGAAGAGAACAGCGTGCATACATTTGCAGAGCAATAATCAAAGTCATTTCTGCTGGGTCAAACATTGCTTTATGTGCAGAAATGGGCTTTTTGAAAATTGCTCATCCTCCAGGCAGGTAAAAGTGTGTACCTACTTTTGCTTTGCTTATTGGTGCAAAACCCATGGGGCCAAAAACTACCCTTGAGGCTTGCACCAGTTGAATTATCGTCCCCTTGATTTTCAAATAAATGCATACTATTTTGGCACCCATTGCTCTCAGAATCATCAGATGTAAGGAACATGGATGCTTTTAACATGCATGCTATGTACTTGCTAATTTTCAAAAGGAAACAAAGGGCCAGGTTTTAAAAACTAAGCGCGGGCGTAGATTTGTGCGCGCAACCCGGCGCGCACAAATCTACGCCCGATTCTATAACATGCGCGCGCAGGGGGAGCTTGGGGCAGGTTTTTGGGGGGTACGCGCGTATCTTACGGGGCGGCCTCGGAGGGAACGGAGGCAGGCTGCGCGGCTCGGCGCGCGCAGGCTGCCGATCTTGCGCGGCTCGGCGCGCGCAGGCTGCCGATCTTGCGCAGCCTTGCGCGCAACGACCCCGGATTGTAAGAAGGAAGACAACAAAAACTGTCCTTGACGAGGAGTGATATTTTACAAGTGGTTATACATTATGGCTGGCAACTGGAATATATCCTTAACAGTGTACACACAGAGAACTGGGCAGACTGAATGGGTGATTGATCTTTTGCCTTCCATCATCTACTGAGTTACTATGTTACTTTTACCCTACACTGTAACACAAATGATCTGCTTCCTTGCAAGGATGGGAAGTAACCTCCTACATCCAGGTGGGCAGCCGATAGTCCAAGTGATCAAGGATACAGTTTCCCTATCTGATAGTAGAAGGAAGGGGAGAAAATTTTGTTTTGTTTTTCATTTCATTTTTGGGGACTTTTTTCCCCATGAATTTCATTTTGGCCAATGTTTTATTTCATTTCTCTAGTTTAAAAAAACCTCCAAAATAAACATTGATCAGCCCCCAAATGGAAACAAAAACAGGGCTTCCAAGGGCCTCACTCATCCCTCTGACCCCTCACCTGGTCCGGGGGTGATCCACAATCAAGGGCAAGGGCCCCTCCCCAAGCCAGGGTCTTGTGTGGGGCTAAGGCCAAGGTCGTGGTGACTTAGCACGGCCTAAGCCTATGCAAGGCTGAGGCTTCAGCCTGGGTCTTGGCATCAGGGTCAGCTGGTCCCAAAGCCTTGGCTTTGCATAGGCCTAAGCTATGGTAGGTGGCTGCCACCTCACCTAACCCCTACACAAGGCCCAGACTTGGAGGTTTGGACCCAACACCTGGGCTTTGGCTAAGACCAGGGCCCGGGCCCAGGCTTGACTGCGCCCTGGCCTAGAGTCTAGGTCCTGGACCCAGGCCCGATGCTGCAACTTGGCCCAGGGACTGGGTCCAGATGCTGGGACCTTGGCCCGGACACAGGATGCCAAGGCTCAGTTCAGAGGATGGGTCATGAAGCCTGGGCCTCGGCCTAGGAGAGGGACCTGATCCAGGCTCGATGCCGCTGCCCAGCCCCCACGCTGAGGCCTCAGACCAGACCCAGACCTGACACCGGGGTTTGTCTCAGAGGCCAGGTCTCAATGCCTGGTCCATGGCCTAGGGTCAGGACCAGGCCCAGAGCTCAGGTCTTGGAGCTTCTCTTTGTCTCCTTCTTCCTTTGGCTCTTCTTTGCCAACTGATTCCGTTTGCTGGGATCATTGCACTGGATTTAATTAACTCCAGTGCATCCTCCTCAGCAGAGGGCGCCATTTTGATGTACAGTAGTTAATTTAAATGCTGTACCTCAAAATCGCACCCTCCGCTATGGCGTAACAACCCTAGCGTGTGGTGAAGAAGAACCAAAGAAAGAAGAGATGAACTCCATGGCCTAGGTCTGACCCAGGGCCGAGGCCCAGGTGTTGGGATGTGACCTCCAGGCCGAAGCCCAGGTGTCAAGACCTAATCTCCAGGCCTAGGCTCAGGCGTCAGGACCCAACCTCCAGTCTGAGGTTCTGGCATCGGGACCCAGCCTTCGGGCCGAATCTTGGTGTCAGGTCTGGGTTCAGGCTGAGATCCCGGGTATCGGAACATGGCCTCCTGGCAGGGTTGTGGTGTCAGGCCTGGGTCCGGGCTTAGGCCTCAGCGTCAGCACCAGGCCAGGATGCGGCGACGCATTTGGTAAGTATTTGGGGGGTCGTCAGAAAATTTCCTGGACTTGGATATTTGCTTGGATCTCAGCCTAGGCCCTGGCATTGGTTCAGGACCTAGGCAGAAACCCCGGCATCAAGCTCAGAAGAAGGTCACGACCCTTTCAGTCTGTCATGCCCTATGCCTAGGCGAGGCCAAGCTTCGAGCCTTGGCCTAGGACACTGGAGTCGCTGGGTGTAGGCCAGTACCCCTGCTTTGGGTATCAGCCTACTCCCTAGACAAGGCCCCGGCTTTAAATATGAGGCAATGCAGATTTAATGTGAATTGTCCTTAATGCACTAGTGTACTAGTCCACATTAATGTTAATATGTTCTGATATGACAAACATGTTAATGAAGTGTATTGTATGCAAATTCATACAAAGCAGCTCATTCACATTAGGGGGCAAAAAACCCCCACATAAAATCAGCTGGTGCCATTTTTTATTTTGGCACCGGCAGAACAACAGGGAGCATTTCCACTTGCCCCCATCATTCAGGCTGTGACTTTAGATAGAGTAGGCTGGGTATGGGGGGGGGGGGTGGTATCTGATATATGGTGGGGATGCCAGTGGGCTTCAACTGTGTTGTGACAGGGGTGGGGGGGGTGGAAAGGGCTTAGAGGAGCCACTGATTTGTTACTGGTGTTACTGGTGGTCGTGAATTGGGGGTCCGTGGCATTTCTGCTGAGTGAGGGCCTGAGGAACCCACCAGATTGGGGTCAGAATGGGTTGGGAGTTCGTGGCCCATTTTGGAACATGTTACTGGTAGTAGAAGGAGTGATGCATTACTGGTGGTGGTAATGCATCAGTATATTGGGCCTTAATGAGGAGACGACACCTGCATTAAAGTCAATTATTAATGCATGCTAACATCCGTTTTAATGCAGCTTAGTAATTACTTTCTTAGAAACATAAAAAGCAGCCTCTATTACACGCAGACTGTAAGGCTTGTGATGAATTGAACTCTAAAAACAACACAGAATAAAAAATGAATTTGATTAATCAACTGAATATTTAACCTTAAGATATGTATTCTGTGAAGGCCATAGGTAATTGTGAAGGCCCTTGGTAATATTTTCTTTATGTTGACTCAATGTCAGATATATTTAGATTCAATATTTAGCAAGATATTTAACCTCGTGACATATGGTGCTAATTACAGGATTAACATAATATAATTACAGTATCAAAGTTCCCAGTACATTACTAGTAGAAAATATTTAAAGAAGATCTGAAAAGGAATTACTCTACTATGTTACAACAATAGCCAAAGTTAGCTAAAAATTAAATGGGCAAATTAGAAAAGAACAGGGAGAATGAAGAGTTAGGCTAGTGATCTTCTACATATATAGGCCAATATTAAATGGATAATGGCCAATACAAAATAGATAATTTATCCGGCTAGTTAGCCAGATAATTTATTAGGAATATTCAATGGGATAAATATTCAATGGGAAACTTAGGGCTTGCGCCATTTGCTCAGAACTCTCTTCCTTGAAAAAAGAGCTGGCTGAAGTTAAAGCTGAATTAGGTGCAATAAAGAAAGTTTCACCCACTTTACATTATTCAGGAATTAATTCCCCATTACCACAGAAAAACCCAAAGTCAAGGAAAAAGGGGTTTACAGGATAAGACCTGTGACCCACAGACACTCGTTCTTGACAGCTGTGCGGCCCACAAGTCTACCCCCCCCCCCACTCATATAGGGCATTAAGGAACTCAGAAAACGGGATTACAATGGGCTCTGGTAGAATTAGACCTGTGATGCGGAGACACACACTGTATCAAGTGACACACGTACAAAATGCCTTCTCTGTATTAAATACTGAAGAAGTTCTTGAGAAAGAGATTGAAGTGTTATCTGAAAAGAAAGAAGAAACCCAATGCATACAGAAATTCCATAATACAATCAGTAACCAAAAGAAAAAGCTCACTATGTTGGGTGACTGTCATCAGAGGCACTAATCTGGGAACTCTCAGCGAGGGAAACCCTACAGTTAAAAGCCTCCTAGGATCATCGGCCAGCAGAAATGCCATTCAAACAGTCATTGACAGTAGGACATTAGAATGTCACCCCCCCAAATACAAATACAAATGCAATAAAAAAGGCAAAGTGGATAACAAAAGTCAGCTAAATAAGTCACACAGAGAGTCCAAGAAAAACATTAACCTGTACCAGAACAGCTGGAAAGCTATGTGCACAAATGCTCGTAGTTTGGGCAAAAAAATCCCAGACCTGCAAGCCCTAATGGTGGAGGCGGACTTGGACATTGTTGCTATCACGGAGACGTGGTTCACGGATTGGGATACTACCATACCGGGATATTAAGAAAGGACAGAGAGGTCAGAAAAGGGGGAGGAGTGGCTCTTTATGTCAAAAACAATATCCAAGCATCCGAGCTGCAGGGAAAATGGGGCAAAGAAGAAGCTTTATGGGCTGTCCTAATAAAAGATGATGGTGCACCCATTTTTACTGGAGTGGTTTACAGGCCTCCAAATCAAATGGAAGTACTAGACAGAGATCTGATTGAAGACATCCAAAAGATGAGTAAGGAAGGAGAAGTGATTGTTGAAGATTTTAATCTACCAGATATAAACTGGAGAATCCCTTCTGCGGAATCTAACAGTAGTAGAGAGATAGTGGATGCCCTGCAACGGGCTCTGTTCAAACAAATGGTAATGGAGCCCATGAGAGAGGGAGCTATACTCGATTTAGTGCTCACTAATGGAGATAACGTCTCCAATGTCCAGGTGGGTGCCCACCTCAACACCACTTTTATTTTATCAGCCACCTCCTTTGTGAACCAGATAGGTTTCATTCTCTTCTTGCTTTTCTTTACTTTTCTAACATATATATTAGTCGCTTCAGTAATTGCTCCTTTTAGTTTGGCCCACTGTTGTTCCACATCTCTCTCTTTCTCCCAGCCTTCTGGTTCTTCCTCCAGGTACTTCCCCATTTCAACAAAGTCTGTGTTTTTGAAACACAAAACCCTGGTTTTCGTGCAACTTCTCCGTATCGTATTAGTGTTATGAAACGGTTTCATAACACTAATACGATACGGAGAAGTTGCACGAAAACCAGGGTTTTGTGTTTCAAAAACACAGACTTTGTTGAAATGGGGAAGTACCTGGAGGAAGAACCAGAAGGCTGGGAGAAAGAGAGAGATGTGGAACAACAGTGGGCCAAACTAAAAGGAGCAATTACTGAAGCAACTAATATATATGTTAGAAAAGTAAAGAAAAGCAAGAAGAGAATGAAACCTATCTGGTTCACAAAGGAGGTGGCTGATAAAATAAAAGTTAAAAGAACAGCATTTAAGAAATATAAAAGATCCCAAAGGGAGGATCACAAGGAAGAATATCTGGTAAAACTGAGGGAGATGAAGAAATTAATCAAGAAAGTGAAAAATCAAGCGGAAGAAAGGATTGTCAAAGAGGTAAAGCGAGGTGACAAAACATTTTTCAGATACATCAGTGAAAGGAGAAAAGTCCAAAGTGGTATAGTGAAACTGAAAGGTGAAAAGGATCAATGGGTGGAGACAGATGAAGAAATGGCAGAAATATTAAAACGAATACTTCAGTTCGGTGTTCAATAAAGAAGACCCCGGAGAAGGACAGATGCTAGTTAACAAGAAACTGGAGGGAAGTGGAATGGATGAAACTCCGTTTATGGAAAAGAATGGATGGGAAGCACTAGGAAAACTGAAAATGGACAAAGCCATGGGGCCTGATGAGGTTCATCCCAGGATACTGAAAGAGCTCAGAGATGTGCTGGCGGCTCCACTGAGTGACCTGTTCAATAGATCCCTGGAAACGGGAGTGGTGCCGAGTGATTGGAGAAGAGCAGCAGTGGTCCCGCTTCACAAGAGTGGGAGCAGAGGAGGCTGGAAACTACAGGCCGGTTAGCCTCACCTCGGTGGTTTCATGTTCTTATGATCACTTTCTGCTATTCTATTTTTTGTGTAAGCCAAAACACCAAGAAGGATGACTCACACAGAAAGTCAAAGTTGCAGATCGATCTTGATTGGTCCAAAAGCCAGTCAATACCTCTTTGGTGTACTATGCACAAACATCAAAATCAGACATTTTTATAGCTGTATTTTTCTGAGTCTGAATAATGTACTGATGTACAAGATGTACAAAATAGATAATTTTGGAATCTTAGTGTTGCTTAGTAATACTCCTAAGTTCTGGATTTACATTCCACCCCACTAAGAATTAATATTGTCCCCAACATTACCTAGCCATACCATCATCTGTTGTGTAATGTTAGATTAACAAGTAACTGAAAACTTAAGTTTTCGATTTAGCTGCAGATAAAAAAAATTAAATTAAATGGCTTGTATTTGGAGTCTGCCTTTTGTGATGGGTGAGTCACTTCAGAGCAGATTACATTACTATAGGGTCTGTATTTCCATGACTCTGGTGGGCTTACAATCTTAAAGCTTGTATGTGAGGCAACAAAAGGTGATGCAATTCACCCCAGTGGGATGTGAAGCCTGGTTTCCCTGTTTTATAATTAGCTGCCATAACCACTAGGCTATTCCTTCTAAACGAGTAGCCGTTTTATTCAGCATACTTTTATAATGAGGAGCATGCAGTACAGAGCTATAATGAATAAGACCTATCTGCATGTTCCTTCCTACCAAAACAAATGTCACTTTTCAAATACAAAGAGCCGTAAAATGCGTACCTTTGTTCTCTCTCATCAGTTTGTCAGCCATATCCCAGTGCTCATAACTGCGCAGCACGTTGTTGGTGATGTTAACATGGCTGGCAGCCATGTGGTGGATGCGCTGTGGGATGCTTACAGTGCCCGTAGAGGAAGAGCCTATGGTGACGCTGTTGCTACTAGCAGAACTGACAGGAGATGGGCTCAGAGACATGGGTGACGGTGTTTCTGTGTTTCTATAATGTTAAAGAACAAGTCTCAAAAATATTGAAAAAATTCGCATATTCTCTTTTGATGCATAAAGGAATAAATATATTCACAAAAAAAAAAGGTACTTTTAGAATGGCTGAATAAGTTTCCCTATACAGCTCTGGCAGTGCTGCAACAGGGTGACCACTCATGCTGGTTTGATCTTGCGTCTCCCTCCAGCTGAAAATGTCAGCAGAGCCAAATTATTGTGATAGTTTTCTGGCGTGGACATGCACATAATGAACTGCTTTCATTACACAACTGGTACAAGCTAGATGTCAAATTAGGCCAACAGAACTAAACCACTGACACGCAATCTATTAACCATGGCTATAATTCAGCCGGATATAAAAAAGGGGCATTTTGAGGGCGTTCCAGGGAGGGGCTGAGATATTTGGCTAACCTGGTCAAATATCGGGTATATCCGGCCTTGTGTGGTTAAGTGCAAATCAATCTTCATTCACAACTTAGCTGTCTAAATCTGGCCGGCTAAAGTAAGCATTCCTTGAATGCTTTGCGTGGCAATTTATTTCTAAGGGGCCCATCCACAGTCAGTCACCTAGATCATTTTGAAAATCTACTCCAAAAGGCATTATGCCCTTGAGGTATCATTATTTTTCTCACTACAGCATGTTGTCGCATAGTAGACTGATTATACTGATATTGATCACCTGCCGTTAGTTTAAAATTTCATTCTGTTACATTGTGGAGTTTCATATGTAGCCCCCATCTCCAGGTGATGACCAGGCTCTGTGTAGCCAGTGAAGGGGTACATTTAAGAACACAGTTTAATAAGGGGTGCCCAAAGAATGCAGAGAATCGATAAGTCAATCTGCCTGATCCCTTTTCAGCCGTTCTCGGGTGACGTACCTGATCACTACTTTGACTTTCTCTCTCGCAAGAGAAATGATGGATTTTTTTTTTTTGTAAATGATGCCAGAAAATGTTACATTAATTCCATAATTTATACGGTACGATTTATATTTTTGTAAGCATTCTGATCTCCTGGGAATCTAATGATGAAGACCTTGTCTTCTGATTTCACTTGCCTTTATATCAGCATGAAGGTGGTTTAAACATGCTAGAATATCCTGTAACATGCGGAAGAGGGGGTGTGAACTAGTGCTATATTGGTTTTATGCTTTCGTTGAAGACTGAATCATAATTATATTAGTATGATTTTGTATTGCAGGTCAGGATGTGTTGGCATTAATATAAAGATTGTCTACAAAGTCTCAGATAATTGGTTGACTAAGTGCCTCCACATTTTCACTACTATTATGCCTTCAGTTTTATTAAACAGCACTTACCGTATATCAATGAAACATTCATTTGTCTTTCATTGCTGAATGAACTATTGAAAAATCACTGCGACGGAGGTTAACTTTACTGTGACTTTCTGAAATAACAGAGTACTTGCTATCTAATTAACAGATATTTTATAGCTATCATTTGGTTGAAGGATCAAATTGTTAAAGAATCCTGAATCGGTGACCAATTTTGCGTGACCAATAAGACAATGCGGAGTTCAGCTAAGTTTTAACATAACCTGGGGTTATGTTAAAACTTACCTTACTCTTGAGCTGCCAATGTGACCTTTCCTTCACTGATACCTCATTTGCATGAAGGGTAATACTTACCGTCCATTGCCTCCCCATGGAGATGGCGCCTGTGATGTCTTAGAAGCGTTCTGCTAAGAAGAAAGTCGTTCAGATAAGACAAGAAATACTTTACACTTTGTGCAGAAAAACAGTAAATGTTTCTTTATTCGTTACTGCGGTACTTATAAAAAGGTTAGCTCAAAATATTTTAGGGGTAAGAGATAAATGACTTTTCTGCTTGGGGATAACCTGTACAGAGCAGCAGTTATAGCCCCAAACAGAAGGCAGATTCAGTTGAGAAGGGTTGAAGTGATTTTTCTTTTGTGTTCAAAGATGGGGTGGTGTAGCTGATGTCCCAAACCAATTGTTCATGGTGCTCCCTAGATCCAGTACCTGTTTTATTGATAAAGGTAGCCAGAGAAGGATTGGCTAAGTTGATTGGGTTGATACTGAATGTTTCTTTGGCAGAGAGGATTTTCCCAATAGAATTGCAATGGACATTCATACGAGTTGGTGTGCCGAATTTAAAGTACTCTGCTTAATATTTAAATGCTAAAATGGCATTGGTTCTTTCTATCTACAGGATAAATTGTCCCTGGATGTGCCTTATGTTCTGAGGAGGAGGGTCTTACAATGGCTTCCTTTCTTTAAAGATTTGTTGTTGCTTTGTGTTTGGTCATTTTTTTTCTCTTGAGGGAGGTGCTTATCTGAAACTTGACCAGGAAAGCAATATTTGTGGATTCTGAGGAATGTCTGATGTGGAATTAGGAAGTGTATTTCTGGGTGTCCTCCTCAAGGCAGTTAGTATAAACTGCGTTAACCCAGGGTACATTTTTATTGATGGATAGTGTGATATGATGTAGGCAATTGGGAAATTCTGTCTGGGTTGTTTGGTTTGGAATTCTGTGCTTCATTGTATTTTATTGGATTACTTACTGCAATGTGTTTTTTTATATTATGTTAGTTACTGGGATAGAATTATTGAGAGGGTTAGTTGTAATGGTTGTTTTTAATATTATTTTACGCCAGATTTTAAAACAGCTGCACACGTAAAAATCAGCACCTACGCGCACGGCCAGGCCCTGCGCATGCTGTGCGCATTTTCAAAAGGCCTTGGCCATGCACGTAAGTACGGACACGCACACAAGATAAAGAGGCGGGCAGAGGGGGCATGGTCTGGGTGGGGAGGGGCGGGGCAGGGCAGGACGGAGGTCAACCGGGACTGCAGTCATCAGCCGCTGACCCGGGGAAGCACGCACCAAATGGCTGCCAGCATGCATAAGCTACTTCTGTTCCGGAGGACCAGTAAGTCATAAAGTAAAACATTTTCGGGTAAGTACTTAGGGGTTAGGGGGTCAGGCTGTAGAGGGGAAGGGGAAAGAAGGTTAGGCAGGAGGGTAGGGAAGTTCCCTTCCAGTTCGCTCCTTAATTGGAGTGAAGTGGGAGGGAACTGGGGAAGGCCCGATTGTGTCACCATGCATAATTTAGTAAAATTCACCTCCCTGCATGTGCCACCTGCACCTTTGCATGCGTATTTTAAAATCTACCCCTGTATGTATTTGATATTGTGCAACTGAGGAGTTCTTAGCATGGAAAAGGCACAAAAACAAAACAAAGGATCCAGGGTAGGAGAAGGATGAGTGAGAAAGTGATGTTTTTCTGGTGTTTATTTAATAAACACCTTTTTTTTTTTTTTTGCATATCAAGGTTTATTGGTTCAAAGCTAAAATCTGAAGCCCTACTATGTATGTATTTGATTCAACTGAAAATGCTGAACATTGATTTTGATACCCCAAAGAACCCCTAATTAGCTGGAAAATAAGTACCTAAATTTACAAATCATAAACACCTAAAATCAGTAGCCCTAACTATAAAGCATAATTGCAATCTGGATGTAATTCACAATGCAAATATACCCAAGAGTTTAACATTTTTTAATATTTAAAAAATTTGAACATTTATGGCAACCATACTACTTTATTTAAAGTTTTAAGTCAGGGTTTAAAAACATCCTCTGCAGTGCGTCATATCATTGTGTACAAGTTGCTGTGAATTCTTAGGAAGGTCTTGGCTTTCTAACTCTCAATCTAATGCAATCTGGCCTTTTCTCCATCACTGAATGCCTATGGAGTTTAACTTCAGGATGACATGGACTGTGTGCTGTAGCAAAATAGCAAACAGAATGTTAGGAATTGTTAGAAAGGGCATGGTGAATAAAATGGAAAATGTCATAATGCCTCTGTATCCCACCATGGTGAGACCGCACCTTGAATACTGTGTACAGTTCTGGTCATGGCATCTCAAAAAAGATATAGTTGCACTGGAGAAGGTACAGAGAAGGGCAACCAAAATGATAAAGGGGTTGGAATGGCTCCCCTATGAGGAAAGACTAAAGAGGTTAGGGCTGTTCAGCTTGAAGAATAGATGGCTGAGGGGGGGATGTGACAGAGGTCTATAAAATCATGAGAGGTCTAGAAAGGATAAATGTGAATCGGTTATTTACTCTTTTGGATAATAGAAGGGCTAGGGAGAACTCCATGAAGTTAGTAAGTAGCACATTTAAAACAAATTGGAGAAAATTCTTTTTCACTCAACGCACAATAAAGCTCTGGAATTTGTTGACAGAGGATGTGGTTAGTGCAGTTAGTGTAGCTGGGTTTAAAAAAGGTTTGGATAAGTTCTTGGAGAAGTCCATTAACTGCTTTTGACTTAGGGAATAGCCTCTGCTATTACTGGCAGTATTAGCATGGGATCTACTTAATGTTTTGGTACTTGCCAGGTACTTGTAACCTGGATTGGCCATTGTTGGAAACAGGATGCAGGGTTTGATGGACCCTTGGTCTGACTTAGTATGGCAACTTCTTATGTTCAACTGACAGCTTAATCCTCTTAATTGAAGGTATAATGTGAATCAAGCAGTTTTCTTTTGTCTCAGTTTGTTCATAACCTTCCTTGACTAATGCTTCCTTCATTCATAGTCATTGTCTCCTAATCCATAAGCAATTTATTACAGAGGTAAAATTAATTTACACAAAACAATTTGGAAAAATTGCTGTGGCATAAAAGATCCATTTGTGGATCCGAATATTTAATGGATTAGATCTAGCTAGTTAAATCTATATTCCATGATCACATCACAGTTCTTATGTCAGTTCCTTATCAAGTCAAAATGGTTATGCATTTTATTCAAGTATAGAACCAAAAAGAATCAGACTGGCACATGCAAAAAAAGGCAGAGCAAACAATACACTGAAAAAGCTATAGTAGCAGCCACTAAGAAGCAATATAGTGAGTGACAATCATAAACAAGGGCAAATCACTGAAAAAACTTTCAGAATGGCATTAGGAAATAATCATGTGTGTCTTGCTTTCATTGGTTTAGTCCATATGTTTCAGTGAGTCATTCAACAAAAACAAGCATTTCTTATGGTGATTCAAATTGTAGACCTGCAAGTTCATAGGAACATAGAAACATAGAAATAAGGGCAGAAATAGACTAAATGGTCCATCCAGTCTGCCCAGTAAGCTTATGATAGTTTGTGCTGTGCCATGTAGGTTACCCCATGCTGCTTACCTGTTTCCCAGGGCCCTTGTTGGTTGCTGTTTGAATCCAATTCCCCGTTACCCCCGTGCTTATCAGTTTCCCACAGTAGCCCTCGTTGATTGCTGTTGAATCCAATTCCCCGTTATGCTTTGCTGTTGAAGCAGAGAGCAATGTTTGAGTTGTATCAAAGTATCAGTTTTATTGGTTAAGAGTAGTAACTGCCGCATTAGCAAGTTATCCCCATACTTATTTCCCCAGACTGTAAAAGTCGGATCCCTTGGTTGCTGAATTAATCCAATTACCCTTTCCCCCCTGTTGTTGAAGAAGAGCAATGATGGAGTTGCATCAACTATCAAGGCTTATTTATTTATTTATTTATTTATTTAATTATTGGTTAAGGGTAATAACCATTGCACCATCAAGTTACTCCATGCATTCTTTTCTTCATTTCCATCCTCTAGCCTTTAAGGATCCACAGTATTTATCCCATAACCTTGTAGTTTCACCACCTACTCCAGAAGGGCAAACCAGGCATCCACTACCCTCTCCGTGAAGAAATATTTTCTGATATTGGTTCTGAGGTGTCCTCCTTGGAGTTTCATTTCATGACCCCAAGTTCTACTGAATTCTTTCCAACGGAAAAGGTTTGACCTTTGCACATCATTAAAACCTTTTAGGTATCTGAAGGTCCTTATCATAGCACCCCTGCGCCTCCTCTCTTCCAGAGTATATATACCCAACTTAAGTTTGGGGTACATGTTGTGTATATAAGTTTATATATTTCCTCCTTGCCTATTGCTTTCCTTCTCCTGTACCTTCTCCTTTTGCACTTCCCAGTTCCTCATTACCCTGTTTTTTGTAACTGCTCGTCTCCTTTTTCGTTCTCCCCTGTTACATGTAAACCGGCATGAAGTCTCTGATGAATGTCGGTCAAGAAAAACTTTAAATAAATAAATACAATATTCATATCCTTTAGTCTCGCCTCATAGGTTTTCTGATACTGACTGCACAACATTTTGGTCGCCCTTCTCCGGACCACCTCCATCCTGTTTCTATCTCTTTTGAGATAAGGGCTCCAGAACTGAACAAAATACTCCAGGTGTGGCCTCACCATGGGCATATACAAGGGCATCACCACCTCCATTTTCTTACTGGTTATTCCTCTCTTTATGCAGCCCGGCATTCTTCTAGCTTTAGCTATCACCCTGTCACTTGCATCACCATCTTCAGATCTCCAGAAACTATCATCCCAAGATCCCGCTCTTGGTCCGTGCACATCAGCCTCCCCCCCCCCCCCCCCCCCATCTTATACAGGTCTTTTGGATTACTGCATCCCAGATGCATGACTCTAGACTTCTTGGCATTGAATCTCAGCTGCCAAATCTTTGACCACTATTCACACCTTCATAAATCACTTTTCATTCTCTCTATTTCTTCAGGCATGTTCACTTTGTTGCAGATCTTGGTATCATCCACAAATAAACAAACTTTACCTTCTATCTCTTCCGCAATGTTGCTCACAAAGTTATTGAACAGAACCAGTCCCAACACCGATCCCTGCGGCACTCCACTTAACCCGGCTCTCTCTTCAGAGCAGGTTGCATTTACCATTACATTCTGTTTCCTATCAATCAACCAGTTTGTAATCCACTCCACCACCTTGGCGCTCACTCCAAAGCTTCTAATTTTGTTCACAAGCCTCCTATGTGGAACGGTATCAAAAGCTTTGTGAAATTCAAATAGATGACATTGAGTTATGTTCCTTGATCCCATTCTCTAGTCACTCAATCAAAAAAAATCAATCAGATTTGTCTGACAGTACCTTCCTCTGGTGAATCCATGCTGCCTTGGGTCCAGCAATTTACCAGATTTTAGATAGTTCAGCATCCTTTCTTTCAGCAGCATCTCCATTAATTTTCCCACCACCGAAGTGACAATAACGAGCCTGTAGTTTCCAACCTCTTCCTCTGCCTCTCTTATGAAGCAAGACCACAACCGCTCTTCTCCAATCTTGCAGTTGCTTGGAGAGGAATAAAGTATCCTCAGAAAAAGCAGGTGTGGGCAATTTTGTTCCTAGGCCACTACCACGGGTGCAAGATCCACAGGTTGACATCCCTGCGGACTTTGCAAGTACCTGCATTGTTATGAAAATTGCCCCTGAATGTGACATTTTTAGTCTGTTGGAAATGTGTTATGGAGATAAAGATCTCCAGTGTGAATCACCGGGGTGGGCCATTTTTGGGTTGATGACACATATCACTGAGACGTATAGACTGTTCAAACAGAAACAAGGGTGATATCACTATGTCCTGATGCCATTCTGAAAGTGTTTTCCCAGTGATTTGACCTTATATCTGCTTATCAGTGGCTGGTACCATCATTTGTTTTATTCATTCTCTTCTACAGTACAAATGTGCCCTTGTCTTTTTTTTTGCAAAAGATGCTATCTCTCATATTAATGACACACACATATATAATCAATCACACTACACAGATTACCTTAAAATATTCAATTAGAGATCGGGAGTACTTCATAGCGTGGTCCTTCTTTAGTTTAAACATCCTCAAATAAAGAAGTGATAAGCATCGATAGCTGTGGTAATTAGCAAAGGGTTTCGTTAATTCTAATGCTCTGTAACATCTGAAAATCTTAACAAAAATAGCAATATTTGTTCTGTAGTGCTTCTCTTCAGATTGCAAATGTGAATAAATGAAATATCCAAAAACGAAAAGAAGGCAGGGCATTTAAAAATTATCTTGATAACAGCATGAATTAGAAGAATAAATGTTTATCCAATAGCTGAAGGCATCCATGAGTTATCCTTTAATAGTTTTAATGGAAAACAAGAATAACGATCCCGCATAAGCTGCTTAAGTAATTGAGTAACTGTAAACTCTTCTGTCATGGATCTGGCTGTTTCTGCATTGTCTGGATGGGACTCACCATAACACTGCTAGCTTCTTGTCTCCCTCTGTGGCAGCTGAGCCAGTGAAATTCTTGAGTCTCATGGCGTACCTTTAAAAACCGAGGAACAGGAAGTTGGGTGTTAGGTGCTCCAGAGTAATATCGGTCTACATTTCAGATGTTACTTCAAAATGAATGTAGACAAAAGAGAAGAGATGCCTGATGTCCTTTAAAATGCTTTATTATGATGGAGACGTACGTTGGAAAAAGCCCGACTCTGGCCGAATTTCATCCCCCGTAAGTGGGGCTGCCTCAGGGCTGTATGCAATGGACACTAGAATACAAATTATGGTCTTGTACAAAATAGTCAACCTATATTTACATGCGTCAGAATTTAGTCTCCATATAGGCATCTTTTTTCTCTTTTGTCTACCCTCACGGCGTTTATAAGTTGCCTTCCTTGCTGTTTTCTGGGCCCACTTCAAAATGAGTGACAGAGTTGTATTGATTTTTAGAATTGGGTAAGAAACAGTTGTGTGAAATCATGATCTGGTTTCACACCCCCCCCCCCCCCCCACCGAACACCATTATACTGGAAAAGTAAATTGAAACAAGAGCAAGAACCAAGTTTCCATGCTAAAATTAAGAGAAGGAATTACCTTCTATTAAAGCTGAAGTTATGCACCCATGATTTCCCTGTCGCTGGGGGCTATTAATGTTGTCCCTATCCGTAGGCAACACAGGGAGAGGAAGACCCAACTCGGGGATTGAACCCAGGACTTTTGACACTGCCACTGAGCCATGGAGAGGTCCTGGAATTGTTTTCCCTCTTACAATGTAATATTCAGTCTCTTTATCCTTCCTGCTTATGGATTCCTCATGTTATAATGTGCAATGCCAGCATTAAATACAAAAAAAGGCTGTCTCTGTTTCGGTTAGATAATGCATTCAAGACAAATATAAACTCTTGGCAATGGCAGATAATCTGACTTCATGGTCAGGCTGTTATTGCCTTCCACAGTGTACAATGGTTAGAGCCATGGGGAAGCAGCTCCTGAAAATATTTCAAAATGTATATAAACTATGAGAAGCACTGGGACGAAACAATGGGCCAGATTTTAGAAAGGTTATGCACATAAATCCAGAGGATTTACGCGTGTAACCGGTCTTACACGCGCCAGGCCTATTTTAAAAAAGCCCAGCAATGTGCATAAAGCCCCGGAACACTTGTAAGTCCCGGAGCTTTACTAAAGGGGAGGTCTGAGGGACGGGGAGTGGGCGGGGCCAGAGGCCTGCAACACAGCGGCCATTGCTGCTGTGTGGAGGGATCGCATGCCAGCAGCCTGCTGGCGCGTGCAACTTGCGCCTGCCCAGAGGCAGGCGCAAAAGGTAAAATAAAAATTTTGGGGGCGGTTAGAGTAGGGCTAGGGGGAGGAAAGGTTAGGGGGAAGGGGTGGGAAGGTCAGGTTAGGGGGAGGGAACGGGGGAAGGCAGCGCGGCTCGGTGCGCGCAAGGTGCACAATTATGCACCCCCTTGCGTATGCCGATCCGATTTTATAAATTGCGCGCGACTAAGTTATAAAATCGGGCATACATGTGCACGTGCCGGGTAGCACACGCACCTGTATGCCCGCGCGCACCTTTTTAAAATCTACCCCAATATGCTTGAGTGTTAGCATTATTGGATTAAGAATACTACTCAGATCAGATAGTCCCCTTTAGCTTGCACGTAGTGACTGAAATTGTCTATAATTAATGTTTGTTTTATTGTGTATTTTTATGTGTGCACTTCTGTACCCTGCCCTGAACCTTGGAGGGTGTGGGCTATAAATTTTATTGATTAAATAAACAGTCACAAATTATGGCTTTAATTAACAGATGGGAAATTAATATATAGGAGAAATGAGATGCCTCCAAACAAGTGGAAAGCTGGCTATTCTGAACTGGAAATGAACAATATTTCAGAAATAAAATCCTCAGTCAGAGACTTTTAATGTTATCAGTTACATGAATTTATGATGTATATATATATATATCGGGTTCCTTCACTTTTTAATTGTTGCTGTCTCATATTTGGGTAATAAAACCGTGACTATTTCCCATTACTCCTTTAACAGAGCACACTCCATTCCATGCATCTGGTCCCTTGAAAATCAATTCATCGCATAAAATCATTGTTCTGAACCTTAATGCAATTTCACAGGTACTTGTGTTGGAATAAGTAATAGGGTTCAGTGTTGCATACGAAGGCTTTAAGATATCCAGGGAGCCTTGATGAGTTCTCATTTACAAGGGGGTAATGGAGTGCAGAAGCTCTGTACCACTCTTCTCCTACCCTCTCTGTAGCCACCCGCATCGTATGACCTTATACTTCTTAATGCTGCAGTTTAGCTCACTAAGTTTCTTTTTTTTTTTCTCCCTGGTACGACTTCAATCTTATTTAAAGATCAGTTCCCCGGTAAAGCTTACATACCCAACCCGCATCGTGCCTTTTACGACATTCACAGTTTCTGTCAAATCATAAAGTGCATAATATTTCCCGTTTTCAGTAAGTTCTAACTCTAGAGTTTCTTGTTCACGCGGGGGCCGATGCAATATTATTCGCAGAAAGCGGGCGCTGAAAAGTCAGCGCCCGCTTTCTTAACGCATGCATGGCGCCCGCAAGGGGGGGGGAACGCCATGCAATACGCAAATTAGGGGGTCGCGTCGGTGTTGGTTTTCATTACTGCAGCCGGCCGGTTTATGAAAACCGACGCCGAGCATATCGGCTTCGGTCTTCAAAGCAGCTGGCAGAGATTTTTCTTTTTTTTTAACTTTTAAAAATGCCAGGCAGGCGTTAATATCTGAGTGATAAATGTACGTCTGAGATGCACATTTATTTTTTTGCATTTGGAGAGAATGAATAATAGCCTCATTCACATGCATTTGCCTGTGATGAGCGCTAACTCATTCACTCTGCGTCGGACACGCATTAAATAGGCGCTAATCCCCCTATTGCATTAGGGAGTGGATTAGCGCCTATTTAACCCATGTCCGACCAAGTTAAACAGCGTGCTCAGCTGAGCGCACTGTATTGCATCGGCCCCTAAGATATTATGTTGTCAACTGACCCATGAAAGTCAAGGAAAAAGGATCACTCCTAATTGTTTTTTATGTTATATTTATAATCAGTTTACCAATTTCCAAGCAATGACCTCTTGCAACACAAATAATAGCAGATGATGACAAAAATAAATGTACACCAGAATTACCAGCCCACTAACCAATTGAAATTACCACCCTATAAATTAAGCCCCCTAGTTGGGAAGATGAAGCCAATATAATCAATGATCCCACAAGCAAGAAAAAACTCCCCAAATAAGCACAAAGGAGGTGGGGAGGCCACACCTGGCGAGGTGCTCTGCCTCTGGGGCAAGGGAGGGGGCAGAGGCTGGGGCATTGGGCAAACAGAAGTTAAAGGTGGGCTGGGCTGGCCTGGCCCCCCCTCCCTCCCCCCCCCCCGGCCTCTTTTTTTGGCGATTCTGTGCAGGTTTGGTTGCTTTGCCTCCTTTGTGTTACCCCCATCACTGTTTGCAGCCTAAAATGTTCCTATAGAGTCAGGGTTTTCCCCTTCAGAGCATTCCAGAATATCTGGTAAATTGATGCTATCAGGCAGGCAATGGGCAACTGTGCTCTTCTTTTCCTCCAGATCTTGTACACTTAGCTGTAGGGAGAAAATAGGTTTTGAAATTTGGTGAACTAGCCACCTCAGGATACTTTATGGTTTTTATCCATTAGCTTTTCAAGATGTCCTTAGGAGGTATAAACTGTCTTGGGGAAAGTGGTGAAGTGAAGGTTATTTCTCCTGCTGTAGTTCTCTAAAATATCTAACTTGCCACTCAGGACTGCATTGTCCTTTACCAACACTGTGGTGATGGTGGGTGGCCTTCAGGTTCTCCACCTTAGTCTGCAGGTCTTCCACCTTGACCATGAGATCTTTTAGTTTCAAATCACAAACAGTCTCTCTGGCTTCTGAATCCTTTAGTCTCAATTCGGTTTCATCCATTCTGGTAGACAAAGAGATCTCTAAGTTGAATATTGCTAACTATTATTCTTCTAACTCGATAGTCTGGGGTCTTACCAAGATGCTTTTCCATTCCTGTTGTGCTCTCTCAGGGCTAGCTCCTACATTCCCACTTTGCAACACAACTGGTGAGAACTGAGTGCCGAACCGGGGAGCCATAAAGTCTTCTCTATAAGCAAATCCAAACACCACTGATAAACTCGGATTTTTCCCCTCCTGTAGTTTCCCAATCAGTGGTTCCTACTACTGTTAGTGTGCTGTGGGAATCACTGTTCACTTCACAAGCGCTGAAAGGCACATGGGAAGAGGAGTTTGAACTCCGTGTTCTCAGAGAAGCCTCTAGGTCTGAGCTGCACGGTCCCGCCAAAGGACTCACCGACTTATGAACAACATCAGGGGAGCTTCTCCAATCACTGACTGTCCCATGGTGCGAGGGATAGCTTGTGTCCAGCCCTCGCACTTGCCTATGGCTTAGCTCAAAGAATCCTCAGAGTTCAGAGCTGACCCTCACGAGGCGATTAGTGCGTCGCCATCTGGGCTCCGACCTCTCTGCTGTTCCCAGGGGGAATTCTTAATTGCCATTCTGGTGCATTCTGGGAACCAGAGCTCTTAGCAGATTAAAAGACAGGACTACAAAACTTCCTAACGCTGTGAGGTGACATGAATTTCTCCCTTCCCCCAGGTTTCACTCACCTGGGGCAGGAAAGATTAGGGCAGTCACCTGTTCTGTATTTTTATTTTCCACCTTTAACTAACATAAGCCTCAAAAGTGGAATATAGCCAAACTAAACATTTTACACAGGTTAAAAAAAAACTAGGTACATACTGTATTAAAATAACATAGTTCTTTTTCTTTTAAGCAGCTGTTACCTCCTGTCCCCTGACATCCTAAAAACCTGCCCCAATAGAGGATCAAGCCAGGTCTTAATTTTTTTAATGTTAAATAGTTCATGCCTCCAAGGGCAGGGAACTCCACACGACTGGTCACCGTGTGCTTGGTAACCATCAATTTCACACACAGACAAGATAGCGCTTCTCGCGGTGGTGGGTGGGATGATCTCAAAGCCCTTGAGGGCTGAGAGAAGCCCAACAAATCTGATAAAATATCTTGGTGCAGAAGCATTTCCATGCATAAATATCCAAGGCAGCTAGCCGACCTGGAAGCACAGAGATCCCTAAATAGAGAAAAAGGTGTGTAGGGGGGAAATTAAAAAAAAATCCCAACCTTTGCTATATAAAGAATCACCCGTTATGTCATTGCTAAATGGTGGAATTACAACACTTTACTTCCACCCACTACATTTCAATTTTAATTTTATGAATATTGCAAATTATAATACTTCACATTATAACCTTTAAAGGGGATAATCTATAAAAGCAGTGTCCATCAATTATAAATTTTCCATGACATTAATAAAATGGCAAGAACTAATTATGATGACTTCTGAGATGAAGATGCCTTGGACAAATCATTATGCAGAAATGATTTTTTTTTTTTTTTTTTAAACATAGCAGGTTCTAATTATGGCTGAAATGAGATTAGAAAAATGATCACAGAAAAGGACATTAACCTGATGAGTTCCACCGTCTCTGAGTACATGGTGTATGGAGATTTCGCTTCTAATGGATCTCGCTCCATAGCATTCCCACACTCGGTGAAGGAAAGGGCAGCGTCAGCATAATTCACCGCCTTACCAAACTTCTCCAGCTAAAACACATCAAGAGGCAGTTTCAAAATTTTTAATTTAGATATGTAACCATGCAGAATGAAAATATACACTCGGACAAATCACGAATTATCAAACAGTTTGACGACTGTTTCTGCAGAACTGGGTGAAGTGCAGTGTGCAAGCAGCACCGGTTTGATCTGGAAAATGCTGAATCCCACCTGCTAAGAGTTTCCAGGTTCTCACCCATCAGATTGACTAACATCTGGGTCAACAGCAATTTATATCAAATCCTCAATGACGTGGCTGTATCGTTTTTGCCATGCACAGTGCATTGGATTTTAGTGCCTGATGAATTAAAATAATGATTGCGCAGACTGCATCTGGTTAAAGGGTTGCATTAAAGGAAACATAGCCCTTTAAGTGTGCATGCCGTTTTACGTACAATAATATCCTTACGTCTCCCCTGCTTTAGAGTTATGTTAATCCATATGGGTAGGCTGCAACTTGCCTTGAGTGCCGTGTGGAAAATGCTGAGAGATAAATTGAAATAAATAAATAACCCGAGCAAAGTTACAGCAGGTTAGTCTGGGGGAATCCCTTAACCACTACATCTGGGTCCCGCCACACTCCCCAGAGTCAGCCTGATTCAAAGGTCAATACATAATTAGGCAGACTGGATGCCAAACTGGTAGCAGGTAAGACGCCATCATACAAAACAGGACAGGATGAGGTGAGGGTGTGGGAGTGGGGACGGACAGTGAAAGGGGACCTGGATGTGTTGTTGTGGGTGAATTTTAAAGGAATCCAGATGTGGTGGGCAGGGATGGCTCCATAAGGGGGCCAAATCCCTTTTGTAAATTTTCTAGTGTGCCAACCCTGCTGCACTGCAAAAACACTAGAAGTTTACTACAGCCAGGGATAAAAAGTAAACTTTCACTTCTGGTTCTTGGGTTTGGTCCTTAACATAACAACGACTAATAAAGTAATTATTTTGCTATGCATTTTGCAACTGTTTAATGTATGTGGGTGTGTTTACTTTTAACACAGCGACACGTGTGCTAAAAATTGCTGGATGGGCCTACAGTAGAGCCTTTGTATATAGTGCTATATTTAGCTTGCATGCAGTGAATATGCTTAAAAAAAGCACATGCTTGGTACACAGGCACCCTAGTATACTCCAGAGTCAGCTAAGTTGGAATGCCCCAACACTAAAACACAACATAATATTTAATTATTTGATAATAAACATAGTGGTTCGTATTCATAGGGGTTTTTTCCAGCTAACTTGGAACACAGCTAGGCAAACTGGGATTTTAAATTTTCCACTGGTCTGAATGTTCAAAGTTACCCAGCGATGTGATTTGCAAGATTGGATTTATCTCAATAACTTAGAGATGCTCGGGAGCAGGCCAGATTTATCCGGATAAGATAGCCAGATAACGCTGATAGTCAGCATGATCCGGCTAAGCTCAGGGCTGCCTCAGAGCAGTAAGTTATTCGGGCACCAATACCCAGATAACCTGACGTTTAAATGGCTACGTTCAGCACAACAACAACAACAAAAAAAAGCCACCAAGCAGGGTGCTCTGCCACAAAATAAGTTCAATAAAGCCAGGGCTGAAGCCGGATCCGCCTCAACACCCCAAACTCCCAATTTAATTAAAAACTCTGAATGGGTCACAGCGGACCCCAAGTCCCCTCAGGATTAAAATTCCAAACAGGCTCTGGGTGACTCCTCCTCCAACACAACTCTCCCAACAATCCTCAATGCCACTCTCTCAACGCCCTCCCCCCCCCCCCCCCCGAGCACCCAAAACTCCCGAGGCTGGCTGGGGAGGTAGAGTCGTACCGCTCCGGCCGCATGCATCGTTGCTCGTTCTCTACCAATGTCGCTATGAGACAAAACCAAACCCAGACAACTATGAAGGTCGCAGACGTTACTGGCGTTGCTGGAGCGGTACAAGTAACTCCTTGGCCAACCTCGGGGGTTTTTAGTTTGTCGGAATTTTAATATCTTGTGGGAGAGAGGGAAGGGGGGGGGCCTTGGGATGCTGTAGCCCAACCCAAGTTTACTTAGGGAATAGCCACTGCTATTAATTGCATCAGTAGCATGGGATCTTCTTAGTGTTTGGGTACTTGCCAGGTTCTTGTGGCCTGGTTTGGCCTCTGTTGGAAACAGGATGCTGGGCTTGATGGACCCTTAGTCTGACCCAGCATGGCAATTTCTTATGTTCTTAATTAAAATGAGAGATTGGGCTAATGCTCCCATTGGACATTAGCCCCCAAACAACAGTGAACTTATTTTGGGTGGGTGGGGGTTTGCTTGGTAGCTTTAATTTAAATGATTATTTATACTTAACCAGCTATACGCTGAATGCAGCCAATTAAGGTTCAAGTTATCAGATAACTTTATCCAAGTCCATTCAGTGAAAAGCATGTGCCACTGAATATATACGGATAACTTTATCCAGATAACGCTGCTTGACGGCTTACTTAGCATGGTTCTCCTCATATAATAAATAAACAATGGTTTTCTTTGGGGTTTGGCGTCTGGCTCATACCACAGGTTCTGGTAATCATACAGGTGTAGGATAACATTGTTACCATTTGAAGAAGTGACCTTTGTAGTCTCTAAAGCTATACTAGTCCAGGAAGAGATATTGCAACCTGCATCAAATCCAGCTGATATCAAGCAAATTCCTGTTTCGTCTGTGATCGTGTTCCGTGCCATGATTACCAAAAGACCAAAAGCTGAGAAGGGACTTAAGCACCTTGCACCGTGAATATATATTTCATTGTTAAGTTCCCTTTTTAGAGATGTGTAGTGTGATGTTACAGCACTATATCCATCAGTGCAGTTGGAAGCCTTTCATATTAGCTAACAACTGCAATATCTTTGGCAGAGTCGGATCTTGTAAGGCGCCACTGTCCTTCCACCACTCCCTTGCTGAGATATAAAGAGGTCGATACTGAAAGCCTTTTGGGTTAGGTGCGCAAAACCCTGGCTTTCGATATCTCCCCCTGCCAGGCGCATGCATTGTAGTGCAGGCAAAACGTGGTGCCGATGGAGGGGGTCAGGGGGCAGGCCTAGTTAGGAGCTCGAGTCGAAAAAAATCACAGTCCTAATTTTATCTGGCTAAAATTTACCCAGGAAACCTTCTCTGAGTATATTCAGCAGGGGACGAGTGCGCGTAAGCCCCACTGAATATCCAGGGAACATTACAGGTGGAACTTTCTCCGGATATTTCTGCCTCTTATCGGGTCTCTGAAGGTTGACCTCAGAGCTTTCATTACACTGTTCTGGAGTTTTCTTTTTAAATGCTATGTTGGTAACTCTGATTTTATATAAATCAGGGACTCTATGCTTCAATGATTAGAGAAGAAACATATCCAAAAGAGCTGTACCTACCAGGGCATCCGCCTTGTGCTTCAGTTTCTTGGCTTCTTGCATGTAGAAGTCTGCATTGTGAAGCCTGAAAAAGACAATGTATTTAAATTTAAAATACCATCGACACGCTTCAGAAATTCAATGCCTATGAAACCTCAGCCACACTATGTTACCGTGATACTACTGGAAATCAGCGAAGAGGATAAAAAACAAATGGTGCATTTTAAAAGCGTCTGCCTCAAGCTTGTATGCATCTTGCTAGCTAAAGTCACTTGGAAATGTCTGGTTCTTTGGCAAGGAGATGGAGAAGGAAACAGAGGGCATCCAAAAGGTTTTAACATAGTTGCCATCAAGTCTATGTGCCCATGGGCAACATATTAAAAAAAAAATACCCTGTGGCTCAAACAAGAAATACAAAAATACACTCCCCCCACCCAAGTACAATGACAGAGGAGACAGAATAAGAGAAAGCTTAACTGGGCCTAAGGTGACATAGGTCTTGCAAGGGTTGGGGCTTAGACTACAAATATTTAATGTTGCATGCATAGAATCTCGAGCAGCAAATAAGCAGAAGCTTTGCCAGTTTTTTTTTTCAGAGCAGATTAAACTGAATCACATCACAAATCCACCACGGGTCTCACTGATCTCAGAGAGGCATATAGGTATCTAAGGCCAGTAGGCCCAGAAGAGGTAGACGGGATAGAATGTAGCCCAGTATGGGGTAATGCTCTCTGAGCACAAGAGTAGGCAGGTGCAGTATACTTTGGATGAGGCCACACTTAGTAACGCTTAGCAAGAAAAATACCTGGGCAAATTAGTTGCTGATAGGTTTCCAACTGCCTCCAGATTTTCAGGTCAGGTCGATCCAGTCCCGGTTTTGCCCTATTGCATGCTGGGACGTATTCTCATTTCCCTAAATGCATTCCCTACAAGTCTCTACATGCAGGGGAGTAAAGAAAGGACTGGATCAACCAGTCCTGAAAATCTGAATCCAACTGGCAATCCTAGTTGCCAATAATAAATAGAAATGTGTGCAAAGCAGAAGCCCCATTGGCCTGCATGCTGGCATATATTAAATCCCAGTGCTGTAGCAGCAAGAGAGAAACATGAATAAGGCCAGGGTTAGGATCCATTCTAAGGCTAGGATTTACAGATGTTACAAGTACTAAAAAGACCAGTGCTCTGGTTAAGGGAACTTAGGGACTTTTGTTGGGGATAACTTTCTTAGGAGAAGGATGCTTCTGGGAATATCATCAATGGCCTCCTACACCGTTTCTAGAGACAATCTTTTTACTCCAGGGGCAACAAATAAACCAAGGAGGCGTTCTAACAGACTAAGAAGAAAGAGATTTACCATTTCCGGAAGAGATTCTTCACTTTGAAAGCAATGACGTCGTGGAACAACTTCGCTATTGCGCTAAATAATTTCAAAAGAAAACAGGGCGAGTTTTGTGAGGAAAAAAGAGCTGGTGGGTATGGGGATATACTTAGATTGGAGAAAGAAGTGCCAATCTAAAGACGGAGCGGGAACCTGGAGCAGGACGGTGGCAGAATTCAAGAATGCAGGGGGCAAAACACAAAGAGTGCTTAGTGACAGACAGGGGAAGAAGAACCGAGATCAGTGAGAGCAAAATAGGCAGATACAAATCAGTACAATGGCATAAGAAGATATTTTTGTCCCTAGAGGACCTGGGCTCTTATTTGCGCCCCCCCCCCCCCTTCTCATCCCAGCTCTGTAGACCTTCCCCTCCCGCCTCCCCTCACCTTGTAGTGGGGTCGCTCTTAGGCCTGACAGTGGTACCAGGCAATAAAGCATGAGGCCTAAGCCAGCGAATGCTCACAGAGCCTGCCTCTCCCCCCTCACCACAGGTTTCCTTCTCTCACCTTAGGATCGCGAAAGGCAAAAGGGAGCTGGAGGGCTGTGGCCCCTTCTGGGGGCTGTGCCCAGGGCAACTGACCGGTAGACCCACCCTTTGTTAAACCAGTGCTGGTGGACCAAGTGATTCTCATCTGCCGGCATCTTCTAGGTTTCTAGGATTTAAGATGATCACCACATTTATGGTTAGAACGGAATTTTATTTTGCTGTAGAACTGGATATGGAAGCACAGATTTTTTTTTTTTAGATTACCACATTGAGATACTTGATAGTCTATTGGAGAGTTGGATCTTTGGTCTTACCGATTATGTAAGCATAAGCTACTTAGAAAAAAAGTGCATCTACTGATTTGAGAGCAGCTTATTATCATTATGAAGTAAAATAGCCAGCTGTGGTAAAGAAAGCCCCCACTGTGAGAACAAGATTGTCTTCAGAAGAGATTAAAATGAATAAGAAATTCAAGCTGATTAACTAGAGCTAGCTTCCATTACTGCAGGTCAAAAGGAATTTGAGCAATATTAAGAATGAAAGATGGCATTTCAGTTACAATCAGTAGACTCTGGCTTTATCAGTTCCACGTGATTTAGCCCTACAGCAATCTTTCCTTTATGAGATGAATAAATACAAAAGTTTACATTATTTCGGTAGACATTACTCAACGTCACCCTATATGAACGGACAGAGCTTAATTTTGGCGGTGAGACGGTCAGGGTGGGGGAGCAGTCTGTGAGTGAGTGAGGCAATCAGAGTGAGGAACGCACGCAGGGTTGCTCCTTCCTTGGCTTCCTCGCCGTAGAAAGCAGCCTGTGCTTTTGAATTCCAGACTCATCCCCACCCCTCCCCTTCCAAAGAGGCTGAGGAGAGGAGGGGGCAGGATGCTGTCCTCCAGGGCAGCCAGCTGATTCCAATTTGTGCAGGCCAAGGAGGGAGAGGAGGAGGAGAGCTGCCGGGGAGGGTAATTTTCCAGGGAGGGGGCAGCTCAAGCACCATCAGGGATTGAGGTTCAGACTTGGGGGGGGAGGGTTCTAGTACTACTGGGGGTGCGAGGACCACTGGAGGAATCGGGGAGGGAGGGGGGAAGGGAATGGGCTGGCAATGGAAGAGATGCCGGGGCAAAGAGGATGTAGAGGAAGTAGAGAGAAAGGGGGCCCAGGCCCCCCATGGAGCACCGGTGAGCAAAGCATAACTAGAGGTTGAGCACTGGCGGGGGCTGGGAATGGAGGAAGAGGAAGAAGGATGTGCTCATGGTATGTGTGTTTGGGAGACAGAGAGAGTTCGTTCACGTCCGGCCCTAGGCCCCCACCTCCCGCTCCACAGTCTACAAATTAAGGCCTGCAAACAGATGTTAACGAAAAGCCATTGAGCTGAATCTTGCTATGACGCTGTGTGCTTGTTAGGGATACTTATGACATACATGTCATTAAATGTTATTTTCGGTCTTCTGGACTCTAAATTCCCATTGGACAGAATAGGTACTGTAGACCAGGCATCAACGTCTGGCTGATTGCTGTCATGGAGAACGTTTGATGGCCTATTATGGGATTCTTCCTCCTGTAAAAAAGTAACTCTCATTAGTTTCACATATATACTTCACCTTTAATGATCAACAAGGTTAAACAGAACATGGAAAACATGAACAGAAGATAAGATAGTGATCTTTAATGTTGAATAACTCTTTATTGCTTGTTTTGACAATATGATTAGCTGGGGATACAACATGGTTTTTCAGTTAATTCACTGTAATTAACAAATTATAGCCCAAATAGGATTTAACTCAGCTAAAGTCAGAAAATGATTAGGTTACGTCCCTTTGTGAAGGGTCTTGTTGTTCATGCTTATTTGAGATTACTGCATTCTTGTTAATTTGAAGATTGTTGAAAGAGTGAGAAGCTTATTACTGTGCTCCAGTCTTACCCTAAATTTAAGTAAAAAAATATTTAAAGGCACATGCACGAAAACTTGTGCAAAATATTTTTAATGGGCACTTGCTAAAAATTTTAGCGTGTACGATAAAATGGAATTTAACCCGTGACACACTATTTTTTTTTTTTCAGTGCCTGCTAAAACGCAGCACCTACGGCAATGACATAAAAATAATATACACACCCAAAAGAGTGGTGAGCGTGCGGCACATCAAAATTATCTGTGCTAAGCAGTGCAAAGTGATTAGGCTGGGTTCCAAGGAGGAATCTATTCCATTTCTCCCACACAAGGGGCAATGGGCTTCCATGCCCTGACTCCTATCCATCCAGACACCTGTACAGAAAATCAATGGGTCCTGCTCAGCCTGATCCAGCCCCTGATCCCTCCTTCCATTGGCTTTTCTCTCCCTCCCTCCCCCCCACAGAACTTCAAGACAGCCCTAAAAACCTGGCTCTTCCAAAAAGCCTATCCCAACAACAATTAACCCACACTACTTAGATCCATCCCTACTCCCTCCAAGAGATCTCACAACCCACCAAGAGACCTCATAACATCTCAAACAAACAACAGACTTCAACACTAACATTCAGCCATGTTAAAGACCATGTTGAAAAATGTACTAATGTTTGTTAATCAATGTTTATAATGTTTCAGCTGTTAAATCAATACATAGTGGTGTTATTCATAACGTTACAATGTAAAGATAATATGTCCACCGTCACATTATCACAGATTTATCATGTAAACCGATGTCTTACCCATGTTTAATGTCGGCATATAAAAACAAACAAACAAACAAATAAATAAATAGATAAATCCCTTCTGCCAAGAGCTTCAGGAAGGTCAGGGCAGGATAGAGCTTGACTCCCTTCTGCCCCACTTCTGCCATTTATCGCAAGGGCGCTGTCTTATCCTTCACATTCTTTTGCCCATGTGCAGAGCAAAGTACAGAAGATCGGCTGGTGGTATTTTCAAAAGTAAGTGGCAGTGGCGCAGAAGAGAGCCTTGATCTCTTCTGTTTGAGCAACAGCTATGCTAGTATTTGTAGTCCACAGATTATTACGAAACTTTGTGGTGAGGCATGGGAAGGGAGGGGAACTCGGTGTGAAGTAAGTGGGGGATATGGGGGCGGATTTTAAGAGCCCTGCTCGCCTAAATCCGCCCAAATCCGGGTGGATTTAGGCGAGCAGGGCCCTGCGCGCCGGTGAGCCTATTTTACATAGGCCTACCGGCGCACGCAGAGCCCCGGGACTCGCGTAAGTCCCGGGGTTTTCGGAGGGGGGCGTATCGGGGGCGTGTCGGGGGCGGGACCGAGCGCAGCGGCGTTTTCGGGGCGTGTCGGGAGCGTTCCGAGGGCGGGCCCGGGGGCGTGGCTACGGCCCGGGGCAGTCCGGGGGCGTGGCCGCGCCCTCCGGACCCGCCCCCAGGTCGTGTCCCAGCGCGCTAGCGGCCCGCTGGCGCGCGGGGATTTACTTCTCCCTCCGGGAGGCGTAAATCCCCCGACAAAGGTAAGTGAGGGGTTTAGACAGGGCCGGGCGGGTGGGTTAGGTAGGGGAAGGGAGGGGAAGGTGAGGGGAGGGCAAAGGAAAGTTCCCTCCGAGGCCGCTCCAATTTCGGAGCGGCCTCGGAGGAAACGGAGGTAGGCTGTGCGGCTCGGCGCGCGCCAGCTATACGGAATCGATAGCCTTGCGCGCGCCGATCCCGGATTTTAGCGGCTACGCGCGTATCTACTAAAATCCAGCGTACTTTTGTTGGCGCCTGGAGCGCCAACAAAAGTACGCCTATTCGCGGTATTTGAAAATCTACCCCTTTGTCTGTTTAACTGCTCAAGATGATAGAGAACGACTAAGGAGAGTGTTCACACTTTGAGCCTAACAGCTGGGATATATTTTTAGCAATGTGGACAGAAATAACTGGGCAGACTTGGATTTTTAGCTCACTGTTACCAAATAATGGTCAAGGTGGCTTAAAGCATTGTGGTATTTAGGGAAGTTCCTACCTAAAACAGCTTACAATGAGTGGGTATCAAAGGCAATGGAAGGTACACAAGGTCACAAGGAATGTCATTGAGGGTGGGAGAAGTGGGATTTCAACCCTGGTTCTCAGCCCATTGCTCTAACCACCAGGCCATTATTTCTTCTTCTACCATATTATTATGTTATCTATATTCCTCTTATTGGAAAGAAAAGAGCAAAAAGGGTACAAATGAAAAATGGCTCACAACCAAAATGTAAAGAGAATTTGGACAAGTTGAGTAGCTAAATGAAGGATTCAGGATGTACTTTCCTAAGTATGAGTGTTATACAGCTAGATGAACACACCACAATTGGTCTGCGGCAGCACCGTGAATTAAAATGAGTGATCATATGTCAAGTATTGTACATGTCCATTACAAGCCCTAAAAAAGGACTTAGAGATGTTGACTCTATAGGGTCAGATACTCAACTCCTAGCTATTGTAAACCATAACTGGTCTTCAGTAGGGAATAAGAGAGTTATACAGGGCTAAAAAGAAATAGAAAAGGCAATGTCGAGGACAAAGCTTAGGCACTTTTGTTTTACCTCCTACACTTCTAGAAACACAGAAGCAATACTCACACAGCTGCCTTTAGGGTTAGATGACTTGATCTCACTTTTTCTGTGCTTAGACGAGGACGAGCTGCTGCTGGTGTGTAAGGAGTTCGTGCTACTGCTCTCCTGACTGAAGGTACTGTTCCCGCTGGCGTGCCGCTTCCGTACTGGCTCGTCTAGTAGCGGTGACAATGGAGGAGGGAACAACTTCTCTTCTCTTTTCTTGGTCATCCTTTTTGCTGAGTAACTATTAGTACATGGAATTTTTATCATTACATTCTTTTTCCTGTCTTTTCTTTTTGTAAAACAGTTTATTTAATATGGTCAAAACAACAGGTAAGTGAATCATTGCATTTTACAGTTATTACATGAGATGTATTCTTGAGCTATTCAATTAGGCCTACTCTTATCTAATTAACGTAGAACAAAAATAACCTCGGAGTGTGCGTCATATAAGCCCGTTTGTTGTACTATTTACCATTCGCATGCATAATATTCTATGTAGAAGTACCAAAGTGAAGACCATAAAAACATGGAATACCAATTTAATTATAAAATACTTGAAACTATATAGATGTATTAAAATGACGTACACGGTGAGAACTCTATAATAAACATCTAATAAATAAGCCTGCTAACAGAATAAGGACCAGATTTCAATTCAGGGTGAAAAAAAAATTATTGGAAGCTCTGCAAGGTGGTTTGTACCATTGTGAAATCATCCATCTTTTGCCCAAGGATTTAAATTCCTTTAACTTATAAAAGGACAAAATTCTACAAAAAAAATAAAAATCATGCAAAGAAAAATCACTCCTGAACTTTTGCCTGATTCTTAAATTTAGGGCTCTAGTCAACGTTCTCAAATATCTTTAAGGAAATAAAATCAAAGAAGGTCCTTTTTTTGTGGAATAGATTGCCATTAGATATTAGGCTAGAACCTAATTATCTAGCAGTCAGGGAACAAAATGTGGCTTTTCCCTAAGGTCTTGTAACTGGGGTAGTCATGTTACCCAGCTAATCCATCCTTCCTTACAGAGACTTAACACACAAACGAGTCACAAATCATGACACTGGATTTTAATAGCCACGGTCATGTATTAGAAACCTCACAAGGAAATCTAATTTGGGTGTTCGAGCTGACCTATAGCTATTGTAACCCCTGGGAGATGCCATTGGGTCTCCCCAAGATCCCTTCCTAATGGTTGCCCATGGTCCTTCCTTGGATTCATAGTTCCTTGTCAGCTCAGCGATGTTATGGAGGGGCCCTCACTGGGCTGGCCGACAGGTAATAAAAGCCTGCCAGCCTCTCTTTCTCTTATAGGTAAGCAGACCCGCCAAGTGTCTTCCTGGCCCAGCCCATATTCCATCACACCCTCAGTTCATTATTTTTCATTCAGCAGCCATGGCCCCAGTCAAGCCTTCATTGAACCTTCATGTACCCTAATTCCCCCCTCCCCTCGTATAGAAATCAAATATGCAAATAAAATCCTTAGGAAGCAAACATCCCTGTTTCAAAATTGTGCAAGCAAATTGCCTTGCAGGCTTTTTTTTGCCCTGAACATATTTCTTCTCTAAAGCCAAGCATGACTTTCCTGGTAAGCAGGAATGCATTTTAGACTCTGGGGCCAATCTTAAAATATATCTGGCTATGAAAGTTAGCCATGCAAGACTTATCCGGTTGCTTTCCATAGGTTATTCAGCAGCATGGTAATGCTGGCTGAATATACCTGTATAAATATTGAAGTTAGCTGGATAAACATATTCGACTAACTTTAGACCTTCTATGGGCTATGTCTTTAACCGCTTACCTTAATCGGATAAGGCTCAATATTGCTACTTATCTAACTAATAGGCCGATACAATAAAGACACATGGAGAACAGGTGCTCAGTGTTGAGCACCCACTTTCCTAACGCGTGCCCAACCACCTCTCCTGGGTGTGCGATACAATACTTAAATGAGGGGTCGCGCTAAAAAGGAGGCGCTAGGGACAACTGCGCACTCCTAGCACCTCCTTGGCAGCGGACGCCCAGGAGAGGTGGCTGTCAGCGGGTTAGGAAAAAACGGGTGCTCGTTAAGTGAGCATCCTTTTTTTCCTAATCTGACCACTGGCCCACTTCTTGTTATTTTTACTTTTTTTGTTTATCCTTTGGTTCCTCTGACTCAATATCACCACTTAATAAAGTCAGAGGATGTACAGAAAAGCGGTATTTTCTGCTTTTATCTACACTTTTTTCGGGGCTCTCATTTGCACGTGATGAGCACTATTAGTTTCGCAGGGGCGTTGGATGCGTGTTTTAGACGTGCTTATCCCCTTATGGGATATGGGGTTGTGGATGTACGTCCAAAGCGCGCGTACAGCCATGGGTTAATCAGTGCGCTCAGCTGAGCATACTGTATTGTATTGGCCTGTAAGTTAACCAGATAGGAGGTGCTGGCTAGTTCTGCCCACTGCCCTCCCTCTGATTATACAACTAATTATTTAGCCAGATAAGCCCTTTATCTGGCTATGTGGTATAGTTGGTTAATCAGCGGCAGCCACTTAGCTGGGTACGTCTGATTTATCCAACTAAGCAGGGTTCGAATATCTACCCCTCAGTATACTGTAGTTGTCTAGCACATAACCAATGGCAGTTTGCATATAGCACTGAATATTTTAAATGCAGACTTGACCACGTACTAAACTTTTAAACCATATTGTATGTTATGTTTCTACGTACGTTCTTAACGAATCTTGCCTAGGGCCAAAAAATAAATAAATACAACGGATAAGAGTATGGGATTTCATGAGGACAATATTCTTACAGCTCCGCCCCAAACAGTGTAGGACCAATGGTTCGCAGACTGGTCTTTGAGCATCCCCTAGCCAAGATTTCAGGATATCCACAGTGAAATATGCAGGAGATACGTTTACATGTACTGCCTCCATTGTAGGCACACAGACTGCATCTCATGCATATGCACTGCGAATATACTGAAAATGAGAATGACTAAGAGGTACTCAAGGACCAAGTTGAGAACCACTAGTATAGACTACACGATAAATTTAACCGGAATATTATAAAAGGAAAATTAGACGTAAACTCATATGTGGTTCGGTGAAAATTTCAGGAAAGGATTATCATACTATTATTTTGAAGTGCCCACATGTTATCCTTTCCATTTTAGAATTAAGATGCAGAAAAGAAATTACCATAACTATATCTGCATTCATTTCTCTTCTTGATTTTTAAGTATAAGGACATTTAAAGAAGTCATCAGACCACTGCATTGTACCCACTTCAAATTGCAGTCATTTTAACTCAGTTGTACAACACTGTCCATTTGACATGTAGCTTCTGAACAATCACCATTAGAGCTAATACATGTCTGTTTGGTCATATCAAGTATTGCTGTATCAAAATAGGGATTTAGTAGGGCACACGGGATATGCAGATTTCAGCTTCTTTTTGAAACTTGGTTAATTAGTATTGTTCAAGTAATTTAGCGCCGCCAATGTTAGATTACAAATCTAACATGGAAGAAATTATCAATGTGAAATTGGTTTTGGGTTTGTTTTTGATAAATTTCAGTTGGTTTTAAAAATAAGTCTTTGTGGAAACAGTTCAGATAAGGTAAATGGTTATACTTATCACTGTAATGACATATCTTAGTCATACTTGCACACCCTTGACATCATTATAGCCAACATATATATATATTTTTTTTAAATCATTTTCCATTGTAAAATGTTTTAAAAAGTACGAGTGTTTTGGACAGTCCAGTGACTCATTTGGTAAGTGCTGTGCACTGGCATGCAGAAGGTCCAGAGTTCAATCCCAGCTCTGGTATTCTGCTCCCTAGTCTGGCTGGGGTTCAAGATGCTGTAGAGGCAGCATTCATGGCTCGGGGGGGGGGGGGGCAGGGAGCGAGCCATGGTTATTGCCTAAGGCAGGGCTTCCCAAACCTGTCCTGTCAGGGTTTGCAGGACATCCACAATGAAGACGCAGGAGATACATTTGCATACCATGGAGACTCAGGAGATGCAAATCTATCTCCTGCGTATTCCTTGTGGCCATCCTGAGACCCTGGCTGGCTGTGGGGTCCCCAGGACAAGTTTGGGAAGCCCTGGCCTAAGGTGGGATTCAGGGCCTCTGATTGAAGGGTTCGGGAAGAAGGCCTGGCACATGGTCCTTGGCCTGCCACTGCCATGATCAAACATACATTGGGAAGGGATCTAGAACTGGGGAAAAAGTTGCACGTGATAACTGGGTGTATTGCTCTGGCAGCTGCTGTCTTCAAAGATCTTTCCAATGCTACTTACTGGCCATTGGTCTCATTCTGTTATTTAGACTTTATTGGAGTCTGCTACCCGTTTTAGGCTGGATTCCTGAGCATCCTTCCAGAGACCAGCACAGAATAAAACCATTCATCTCATTTTTCCTTCCCACATTTAAAGGATTGAAATAAATGGCGTATTTAATTTTTTCTTTTAACACAAGAATGTGTTTGTTGCGAGTTGATATTTCTTTAGTGCATTACGAAGAATTTCAGGAGTTCTATTATTCGTAAAGACACAATCTTTTGAGGCTGTGATACGGTTTTAAAAGATCAACCGAACAATACTGCAGTATGCGCCACTGCTCCTGAGGACCTTGCCCTTTCACAGTGCCTTGGATTGTTCATGCCAGGTTTCGTGCCACCATTTAATGCTTTCCCTCTCTCGCGTTGCCTCGGTTGATTTTTTTTCCTCTGCTCTTGCTCTCTTGGTCCTCACAATGCCTTGGAATGTTAATGGCAACAACTGCGTAGTGCTTGGACCTCGCCGAGTGCCGCGGCATGGTAGAGTGACCGCTCCTGCTTCCCTGCACCTCTCTCGCTAGTTTAGGGGGTAGATGCCATTACATCTGCCACTTTGGCCCTCTCTTGGCGCCTCAGAGTGTCTTTGGCTCAGTTGCCGCTGCCTGGTTCTTCTCTTTTGGAAACCTTGTAGTATTGTCTATACCTCCACTCCTCTTCCCTTGGTTCTCTCCTCAATCAATGCAACACATGATTAGTACTTGGGCCCGCACTCACCACCTTGACCATATTGATGACACTGTTACTGCTAGTCTCTCTCATTGCTTTCAGTAGAGACTGGGAATGCTGGGGACCCCATCCCTCACTACAAGAATCAGGGTCAGCAAAGACACAGCAAAGGGGAAGTCAATTTCCAAAACTGATTCTCCGACCCCTTCCCCAGTTGACGCCATGAACTACAGAAGGACCAATTTGCACGTGAGGGACCACTGTGAACCTTTTCCAGAAGCTTCCATACCCAGGAATAACAAGTTCGCCATCTTTCAGCCATTAGGTGGTTTTATTAATCTATCACCCCTATACTTAGATCTGATGGCTGATTTGCATGTCAGAACCACTAAGAATCTTCTCCAGAGATTCCCCTGGTTTCAGGTCACCTTCTATCAATGTGTTCCTGCCACTGCTGGTGCTCCTTGCTCCACCTTTGGTACCCTGGGCAGCACTTGCCACTCTTGTTGATGCCTTTGGCTCCTCTTCGATACATTGGAGTGTGTTTATGCCACTGCTAGTGCTGCTTTGCCCCCATCTCATGGTGCCTTTGGCTGTTTATGAGATTGTTGTTGGTGTCCTTTGCCCCTGCTTTGGTGCCTTGAGGTGTTCCTGCCACTTCTTATGCTGCTTTGCCTATTTCATGGTGCCTTGGAATGTTTTCACCATTGCCCGTGCTGCTTTGCTTCTCTCACAGCACCTTTCTGTGTTCATGTCACTCTTGGTGCTGCTTTTTTACTCTCTTGGGGGGCCTTAGGGTGTTCTGGCCACTGTTCATCCTGCTTTGCCCTTGTCACGGTGCCTTAGGGTGCCCCCTGCCACTGTTGGTGCTGCTTTGGCCTTCTCATGTTACCCTAGAGTGCTCATGCCACAATTTATGACGCTATACCTGTCTCATGTTGCCTTGGGCATTTTATGGGCAGGCTGCACGTGCAGGGGGGGGGTCGGATTTTGTAAACGTACGCTCAGCGACGCAATCGGGTCTCCCCGAGTTCCCTCCCAGCCCTCTCCAATTAAGGAGAGGACTGGGAGGGAACTTCCCTACCCCCCTACCTAACCTTCCTTCCCTTTCCCCTCCCCACCCCGACCCCTAATTCCTAACTAGCTACCCCTCATTTTTTAATTTTTTTTACTTACTGCTCCTTGGGCGCAGAAGCAATGTATGCGTGCCGATGGCCCCCCCCCGGCCCGCCCCTCCCCCCCAGACCCCGCCCCTTCGAAGAGACCCGGCACTTGCGCGCGTAGCGGGGTTTACGCGCGGGGCTGGGCCCCTTTCGAAAATTCGCCCGGCGCACGCAAGGCCCGGCCAGGTGCGTAAGGCCCGGGATTTATGCGCGCAGGGCTTTTAAAATCCGCCCTTATTTGTCGCTCTGCCCTCTCGTGGTGCCACATTCAGTGCAATTTCCCCCCCACTTTTCGTGGCACGGAATGCTCTTCTGGTCTGCCGCTGTTGCCTGCCTGCAAGTTTCAATAAAAGCTCGAACAGAAAACCCCCCAATGTTAGGATCCACAATTGGACTCATTGATTCCCCCCGTTGACTTTAATGGAAATAAATGAAACAACATAACAAGATAAACCAGTTGACTTTGGAACTGAAAGAATAAAAATAAGGCAAACCAAAATAACAAACCAAACTGAAAAGTTTTTCCATGTACATCCCGACATTCAAGTGTAGCTTTCAGGTGAATGATCCTTTTCTTGAGTACAGTAGTTTAGCTGTGTAGTTGGCCCCAGCAATACAGATTCACTGCTATATGTGAAGGCCTTAGAGTACACACAACTATTTGCAGGGATCCCGTTAAGGTTATATATGTGAATTAGTCATCTCACAATAACTAAATGTGCTAGTTTTCAGTTTCATATGATATACTGCACTGCACAGGACACACTGCGTTAGATTTATAGATAGATTTTTTTTCCATAGGCTCAGAATAAGAGGAAACTTTGTGTTACATTTTATTAACTGCATGTTTTCAGCACCCTAGCTCCTGGAAATCCTCAGATTGCAGAAAGCAAGTCACAAACGTTCTTTTGAACTAGCAATGTGGTAAGTGCAAGGAATACTTTTGCCCTCAATTGCAAAAGTATTGTGTTATGTATTAGAATATTTGTACATTATTATTATGGGAGGCTCTAAGAGGTGCGATGCAGGACCCCTGCTTTATAGAACAGTGAATATCATAAAGCACATAAAGGAATTAAAAGATCTCTTGCACCCTAAACAAACAGATTTAAATAATAAATGTTTTCTTCCCATTTTATGCTTTTTGTTCTAGTAACGAGAAACTTCAGGTCAGGGAGTTTATTGAGTTCTCATTTCATTTCTTGTGTAACTGAAGCACTTGATCTTCAGCTTCAAAGTTTCCTCCAAGACGTGCAATAACCTCTCATAAATTATGTACAGATTGTCATGTCTTATTGATTAAGTGATAGTTTATATTGTTCAAAGACCATGCTGTGTCATTTATTTCTACTGCCAAATGAATCCTAGCAGAGTTTGAAAGCAAAGTATTTCCACATCATGTTCACATCAAGGAATCATCAATAAGGAATATTTCAAAACTCTCACTGTGTAGCAGTTTGTTTGAGTCTGTGGCCCCTTAGGCTGGGGTGAGATTAGTTCTGCCTGCAGGGAGGAACCCTGATGAAGCAGACTGGGTAGAGGCTTCACCTATACCAGCCCTTGTTCTCCTTGTGTTGAACCTTTGAGTGGCGGAGCCAGCAGGTGAGGGTCTCTGGGTGCGGGTGAATTAGTGGAGTCCAGGAACAAGCAAGGGTCGAAGGCGGGCAGCAGGCAAGGTCCATCAAGCCCAGCATCCTGTTTCCAACAGTGGTCAATCCAGGCTACAAGTACCTGGCAAGAACCCAAACTAAGTAGATCCCATGCTACTAATGCCAGCAATAACAGTGGCTATTCCCTAAGTCAACTTACTTAATAGCAGTTATTGGATTTCTCCTCCAAGAACTTATCCAATCCTTTTTAAACTCAGCTACACTAACTGCACTAACCACATCCTCTGGCAACAAATTCCAGAGCTCAATTGTGCGTTGAGTGATGTGATACTTCCTAATGTCATGGAGTGCCCCCTAGTCCTTCTATTATCCGAAAGAGTAAATAACCGAGTCACATCTACCTGTTCTAGATCTCTCATGATCTTAAAGACCTCTATCATATCCCCCTCAGCTGTCTCTTCTCCAAGCTAAACAGCCCTAACCTCTTTAGCCTTTACTCATAGGGGAGCTGTTCCATCCTCTTTATCATTTTGGTCGCCTTTTTGTGTACCTTCTCCATCTCAATTATATCTTTTTTGAGATGCGGTGACTAGAACTGTACACAGTTCTCAAGATGCGGTCTCGCCATGGTGTGATACAGAGGCATTATGACATTTTCCGTTTTATTCACCATTCCCTTCCTAATAATTCCTAACATTCTGTTTGCTTTTCTGACTGCCGCAGCAAACTTAGCTGACAATTTCAATGTATTATCCACTATGGTATGATGCCTAGATTTTTTTCCTGGGTGGTAACTCCTAAGATAGAACCTAACATCATGTAACTACAGCAAGGGTTATTTTTCCCTATATGCAACACCTTGCACTTGTCCACATTAAATTTCATCTACCATTTGGATGTCTTGCAAGGTCCTCCTGCAATTTATTACAATCCGCTTGTGATTTAACTACTCTGAATAATTTTGTATCATCTGCAAATTTGATAACTTCACTCATCATATTCCTTTCCAGATCATTTATGAATATATTGAAAAGCACCGGTCCAAGTACATATCCATTAGGCACTCCACTGTTTTCCCTTTTCCATTGAGAAAATTGACCATTTAATCCTACTCTGTCTTTTAACCAGTTTGTAATTCACAAAAGGACATTGCCTCGCCTTTTTAGTTTTCTTACAAGGCTCTCATGAGGGATTTTGTCAAATGCTTGTGAAATTCCAATTACACTACATCTACCAATTCACCTTTATCCACATGTATATTAATCCCTTCAAAAAAAAAAATGAAGCAGATTTGAGAGGCAAATCCATGTTGACTGTGTTCCATTAAACCATGTCTTTCTATATGCTCTGTGATTTAGAATAGTTTCCACTATTTTTCCCGGCACTGAACTCAGGCTCACTGTCCATAGTTTCCTGGATTGCCCCTGGAGCCCTTTTTAAATATTGGGATTACATTGGCTACCATCCAGAATTCAGGTACAATTGATGATTTTAATGATAGGTTACAAATTTTACCTAATACATCTGACAGGAAAAAATGTAAGTCCAAGTAAGGGTCAAAACTAAGTATCAGTCCAAGGAGCTAGGTGAGCAGAAGGCTGGACAGGAAGAACATCAGGCTGGGCAAATGTGACAGGCTGGTCAGACAAGCTGGTGACAGGCTGGTCAGACAAGGCAGGATCAGTCTAGGTAGATGAGGCAGGATCAGGAAGGCTAGATGAAGCAGGATCAGGCTAGGCAGATGAGACAGGATTAGGCAGGTCTGATGAGGCAAACCAGGCTGGAAATACGCAGTATTAGGTAGCTGGACATGTTGCTGAGGCACTGGAAGGGCATAAGGACTGGCCTTAAATAGGGAGAAAAGCTGATGTCAACTAAGGGTGCTGTGGCAGTTTCCCCGCCGTGAGCTCTTTAAGAAATGAAGCGTCCATGTGCGCATGCTAGAGGGAGCCTGCGGCATCCTGCCATACCGGTGGCATTGGGATGAGTATTGCGGCTTATGGGAGAACCCCCACAAGCCATGAAACACAACAATACATCCCTTCTTAAGCCCTCTCCTTGAGGCCCAGGTTTTGGGATTTGAGGGATATTGTTTATGGAAGTATTTTAGAAGATTGGGGTCCAGTAAGTAGTAGATGGCTACCATAAATTCTCCTCTGGGCCATAATTGTTCCAAGAAATCAGGTATTCCACCTTGTTACTTCTTCTGCAGATCTGTTGGACTTTGTATAAGGTGTCCTCTTTGGAGATGATTTCTTTGTGAAGTTCTTCCATGGAGGTTAGAGCTGTGGGGGAGGATACTGTTAGCCGAAGTGGCATAGAAATCTGAGGCAGTTTCCCATAAAGAATATGGAAGGGGGAAGAACCAGTGGCAGTGTTGACATGATTATTATGGGAAATAATAATTTGGCCCATGGTAGCAGAGAGGCCCAATCATCCTGTCGTTCATTCAAGTGAGAGCATAAAAATATTTTGGGCGTCCTGTTAGTTCATTCTACTTGGTCATTGCCTTGGGTATGATATGTGGTGATATAGTCCAGAATGATCCCAAATTTCTTACAGAGGACTTGGCAATAGTGAGCAGTAAACTGGACATTGCTGTCTGAGAGAACGTGCTCCAGAAATTCATGTAGACAGAAGGAATGCTGTGTGAAAAGCCCTGCCAATTCAGGTGCAGATGGAAGGCCAGGTAAGGGATAAAATTTGCCATCTTGGAAAAGCTGTCTATTATCACCCATATTATGGTGATGCTGTAAGTTAGAGGGAGATCCTCGATAAAATCTTTGGACAAGTGAGTCTAGGGTTCTCTGCAGGTTGGCAATGGCTGTAACAACCCCTGGGGTTGGCCATGCAAGGGTTTTTGCTGGGCGCAAGTGGGGCATGAGTTGATATAGTCTTAAATATCAAGCTTCACTTGCAGCTACCAATAATGGCTCTGTTGGAATCTGTGGGAGGGAGCGCTCCCGATTCCGGGGAGACATGTGCCCTTGGACCATGACGCGACTGCAGAGAGGAGCTCCGTGGAAGCGCCACGGCAGGCAAGATGTGTCCAAGCATGGGAGGAGCAGGCTAACCACCATCCTAACCTCTTCTGAATCTGCACGCACCGGTATAAGAATATAAGAAATTGCCATTCTGGGTCAGACAAAGGGTCCATCAAGCCCAGTATCCTGTTTCCAAAAGAGGCTAAACCAGGCTACAAGAACCTGGCAATTACCCAAACACTAAGAAGATCCCATGCTACTGATGCAATTAATAGCAGTGGCTATTCCCTAACTAAACTTGATTAATAGCAGTTAATGCACTTCTCCAACAACTTATCCAAACCTTTTTTAAACAAAGCTATACTAACTGCACTAACCTCATCCTCTGGGAACAAATTCCAGAGTTCAATTGTGCGTTGAGTAAAAAAGAACTTTCTCCGATTAGTTTTAAATGTGCCCCATGCTAACTTCATGGAGTGCCCCCTAGTCTTTCTACTATCCAAAAGAGTAATTAACCAATTCACATCTACCCATTCTAGACCTCTCATGATTTTAAACACCTCTATCATAGCCCCCCTCAGCCGTCTCCTCTCCAAGCTGAAAAGTGGCATAGACCCACTGGAGTAGGAAAGCAACAGCCTGCACGTGTAAAATACAATGGCGCTATTATTACATTGCACTCTGCAATTTTTTATCAATCATTTTATACCAGATCCCTTAGATATGCTTTAGCATTCCTATCTATGATCCTAATCTGTGCAGTTAAGGTTATAAAATACACACAGGTCCAGATGTACTAAGAAATTTTGCCATAGACACATGTAAAATAAAAATCCCTTTACTGGATCTGGCCAGTAGTATGAGATGAACGTACTCTTTTGTGCTGGTTAATCGGTGATTAGGTATTGGAGATATACAAGGTGGAAGTAGGCATGGCGTGGAGGTGTCTTCCAGGCGCTTTTTTTTGCTATCACCATGCGTATCAGAATTTTCAGCTTGCTTTAACAGAAAACAGAGAACAATTGTTAGCAAACCACGACATTTCAGTGCAAAGATTTTGTAACGACCCCCTCCAAACTCTCCCCCCCCCCAAAAAAAAACCCCCAAATGGTTTGAAGATTCTCCATTTCTAATTTTAGTGATCAAAAACATTGCGAGTCAGATGAAAAATTATTTTTAATGTTCAGTTTTGTTTAGTGAATTAAAGTATTCTTTACAGTAACCAGCTTCTGGCTGCTCATATCATTTTTCAGCTTCGGTGCAGAACTTTACCTGGACATGCAATTTGAGAAAGGGCATAGCTTAAGCTGCTGCTTTGCACACACAAGATGGACATGAGAGGAGGGAGGAGGTGGGAGAGGATGAAGTAGCAGACTGCATGAGGACAGGGGGAGGATTGCCGGCAGGAGGGGGAGAGGATAAGAATGAGAGAACTGGTAGGGAGACAGAAGAACGGAGAGTGGTGGGGTTGGGAGAGAGGAGGTTTAGTGGGGCGAGAGAGAGGACTGTAACGGGGTTAGGTGAGGCCTGAAGGACTAGAAAGAGAGGAATTTATGGGGCTGGGCTGCAGGATGTGCACTCACAGTGGGCTCACTGGTGGTGTCATGAAGCCCTGGCAGTGCTACGGCCACCTCTAGCTCCTTCAGTCTGCTTGACCTCCACGGGTGGCTAAACGCAGAGGCCAGTGGTGTTGCACCAGCAGCTGCTTGGAGCCCAGCTCTTCTCTCTCTCTGCTGCTGCCATGATCTCACGCCCCCATGAAACCCAGCCACGGAGCTCCAGTGCAAGGGCTGGATGGGTGGGCTATGGGCTCCAAGCACCATGGGTGCTAGGCAGGGCAGGGTACCAGCAGTTGCTGGCTGCAGTCACGTTTTAGCCCAGAAAGCAGCAGCAGCATGATTAAGCGAGCACCTGCAAGGGCAGGGAATTGGCAACAGCTGGCAACAGGAATCCCCACCACACAAATATACACCCAACCAGAAACAGGGATGGTATGCACACACATTCAACCCGCAATATCTTGCAGCAGAGACACACACACGCAGTCTGTGGCAGGGATAGCACACACCCACACACACCCATGCAAAACCAGCAAACCAAAATATCCAGAAGCAAGCGTAAGACAGGTGCAAGCCTAATAATAACCAATAGCAACCAACTGACACATTTTCGCAATAAACACACAGAAAACACCTTTGAGAATTGTTCTGCATTCCAGGGAGTGTACCTTTCTGATCTTGTTTCACATATTTATTTACAACTTTATCACTGCATCTGTACCTTTGATATGTTCTACTACTGAATAATATATTTTGGAATTGCAGTTATCTAGGATAATGATTGTTTGAGTTTTTGGGTTTAGATTTGTTGCTTTGATTCTAGTTAGTTTATTACTTGATGTTAAACAACAGATCCAACAAAAAAAAAAAATGCAAATGAGTGCATCAGACCCTTTAGTTTGGCAATATTTTCCTTATAATCTCCGAGAACGTACACGCGTGTGGTGTTCCAAGGCTTGCCAATGTTCTTTTTAAGCTCATCGCTTGTCCCCTGTTTTATTTCCTATTCTTTTCCCTTTGCTAGGTACCTACTTCAGTGCATTCATCCTATAGCTGAGAGAATGCAGAAATGACCTTCCCTGAGATTAGAAGTAACAGAAGTCTCTCACAGTAACATAGTAAATGATAACAGATAGAAACCAAAATGGCCCATTCATTCTGACTAGTTAAGATTTGTGTACTTTAGATAGAAGCATATATAAACTCCCATAAGCAACTCGACACAAACTCCCCTTTCCCCATTGCCTTTTCCCCAACCTCTCTTTTCCCATCACTATTTAAAAATATTTATATACCGTCTTAACAATATAGATTGACCAAAACGGTTTACAATAGGTAAAAAAAAAAAAATAATAAAAATAACACAACTAAATATCATAATCTTTTGCATGAAAATAAATGACTAAGAAATAAATAAAAAGTAAGAGTTGGAGAGAAATACAATCAAATCGTAATAAATAGTCTTGCATATTATAAGCCGTAAAATAAAATGCCTATTAGTAATTATTAAATAAAACAAGGACAGGAAGAAAAAAAAACGAAGCAACCAAAGAATCCTAAAATATAATTAGAAACAAATTGCCATTCTCTATTCTGCTTTTAGCGTACTACTGCCTAATGATCCGTTGTTCCAAAAGCTTCTTTAAAAAGATATGCTTTTAGTGATTTCTTAAATTCTTTACTGTTTGATATTTGTCTTAAAGTATTTGTCTCCAAGCTTGCCCAAAACCTGTTGCTTTGATGATGCCCTTCACCTCCGCTAGTAGACCATTTCATGCCTTGCCGTATTCAACCCTGATTCTTATACACACACAAAAAATCTTCACCTGGAGCTTGATGCTGTTGCACCACTGCTATTTAAGGTTGTAACCATAGCTCTGTGCAGTAGGGATGTGAATCGTTTTTCTGACGGATGAAAATATCGTACAATATTTTCAAATCCGTCAAGTAATAAAAAAAAAAAAAAAAAAAAAGTGATAGGAAAACCCCACGAATGTTTCGTGTGGTTTTCTTATCGTTTTGGGGGGGTGGGGAAGAAAGGGCACACAGAAAAAAACCCCCCCAAACCCACCCAACCCTTTAAATTTAAATTTTTACTAGGCATCTACATTTAGGATCCTAAAAAGTGAGTGGCTATGGCGGCGGAGTTAGGGAGGGGAAACAAAGTTAGACGTTTAGAATTGATTTTCAGAGGTAGGTGCCTAACCCAGGAGCCTAAATGTATATCTCCATCATATCTTCCTTTTCTTGAAGCATCCTCTTTCAATATAACTTCAGGCTACCAGAGCATTCAGAACAAGGAAGGAGGTTGCCTTCAATTTGTACATGTGCCATCGCCAAATCACTCAGTCATGCAGACATGCATTAAACAAACTTGGAGTGTGTTGGTATTTTATGACAATGTCTCTTTCTTTTCAAATAAAAATACTGAACAGAAGCAAACGATTGCATCTTCCTATAACAATGATTTATTCGGCTCTGTATAGGGTCAGATTAGGAATGCAATGTAGTTTAGATGTTAAGAGGACAATTTAACTGATGTTTAATCATACTCATAATGATTTATATTCCGATGAGAAGGCATGCCTCTATTTTAATGAGCATTAGAGAAGAAAGGACCAGGGCCTGAATAATAGTCTCCTTCGGAAATTCATCAGCTTTTCATAACACATATTTTAGCTTACACTGTGTCATATTCTGCAAGGAAAGATCCCCGCTGGCTTACCATAAATAACATTAAATGCATGACAGAGCACATTTCCTTAAGTTAAGATTTGTACTGTGTTTCAGGCGGTTTCATGGAGAAAAAATGCTTGTTAAGCAATTTGTAACAATATGTCACTATCTCAATCTTTCCCTTAATCTAATTTGTTTACATAGTGTAACAGTATGAACATTTTTTTTTTTTTATCGTAGCTAGTCTCAGCTAAAAAAAAAAAAAAAAAAAATTATATATATTCCATTGTGACATATGGTGTAAATATACCAAAGCAAAGATAAGCAGAAGGGCTTAGCGTTCATTATCATTACACCAGAAGGAAATCAACGGTAGCTCACCTTGTGCTTCCTTTTAGATTTTGTGGATGTTTTCTCAGCAGCTGGCGTGGGCGACTGGCGCCGATGTTTACCGTTGGCCTCTTTTGCCTCCATCTTGCTAAGAACAGCCTCAAACGTATCTAGCCCGGGTATTCTGGAGAGCAAAGCGAGGTCTATTTTCACCCACAATGCTTTAACGTCTTCGTATTCTTGCAGCGGAGACAGCAGTTCGTTCTGAATGATGGGGAGGGGCGAAAAAGGCTGCTCTTCTAAGTCGTTGCTGGCCGGGTCTAAGGATATCCCACTGCTGGTGCTGGTCAAGCTGCTCACGCTCGGGACGTTGCTGCCGGAGTCCTTCGTTTTGGTGGCGCCGACAGGCCCACTGCCGGGAGCCAGTATCTTAACCTGCAAGGCCTCTTCTTGGTCCGTATTCGAGTCTGACGTTGAAGAGTCTGTTTCAACAAATTCTCGGGATTTGGGGGCCATTTTGCTGGGACCTCTGAGTTTTTTCTTCTCGGGGGCAGGCCCTGCGCTGGTCCTCGGCTCTTTCCTTGGCGCGGTCTTCCCGAGGGTCGCTTTCCTCGCGGCTCTGGGCGGCTCCTGCGGCTCCCGGATGTCTTTGTCTTTGGGAGTGCTGCTGGCGGTGCCGTTTGGCTTTGGCCAGTTGTGGTCCTCTGTGCTGGAAGGCCTCTCTACCTTTTTGGGTTGCTTTTTGCCAGTAGATCTTTGTAAGGCGGGCTCGTTGTGAGAAGGGGACTTTTGCTTTGAGCCTTTTACCTCTGGAGTTTTCTGGCCAACTCGTGGTTTCGCTTTTTCCCTGATGGGACTTAGCAGGACCCTCTCTTTGGAATCTGCCTGGGGTACGGTGCTATTACTTTTCACTTTACTCTGGCCTTCAGGCTGTGGAGTGTTCTCAGAAGTGCTCTCAGGAAGAGCCTCATTTTGGTTGCTAATAATTGTCTTATTATGGGGGTTGACTTTGTTTAGCCATTTATCAAGCTGCCACTTGTTTGTTGAGGGGGGCTCAGGCTGCAAAGGAAAGAACAGTAGTAAGCCAGAAAAAAAAATATATCTTTCAATGCGAAAAAGTCATGCACTTAAATTCTATCTTTGCATTTTAGCCTAGCTTTGATTACTGTAATTTCCTGCACTATTACCAGGCTATGTCTTGAAAATGGTTAATTAAGGCACATAGTGGATGCCTTATCAGGTTTTCAATGTGGCCCTGGAGAAATTTAACAAAACAAAAAAATTAAATTCGTCCCCAGTGAAACATTTTTCATAATATTGTCTTTACTCAGCCTCAGACGAATATTGTACAAATAAAATCGTATCCCGCTGAAATTAAAATATTTCTTTAAGGCAAATGTACATTTGTTCTTGATGACTTTTCCTTGAAAACCAAAATGAAAATGTGGCCAATACGGGGGAGATGTTCTTAACAACAAGCAATCGCCGGAAAAAAAGGAGTTTGTCTTTTTTTTTTCTTAACAGAAGGACAAGAACCTTTTCATGAGAAACCCGAGGGGGGAATGAGTGTCCGGCTGTACCTCTGGCGTGGCAATGTGCGCCTCTCCATTGCACTCGCTGTCACTGGAGCTGCTTTCGCTGTCAGAATCGGACTCGGAGCTGCTCTCCGACTCGCTGGAGCTTCCGGAGCCTCCACTGGAATGCACTGGGCCAGTGCTGTGTGCTGACTGCAAGGGGAGACCACTGGAAGGGAAAGAAACAATACCACATGGAGTTTTTTTTTTTCTTGGCAAAAAAAAAAGCAACTTGCATTATAGCAGGGCACGGTTTCCAACTGATGTCTTATGAGCAAAGGTCCACAAGGCTTTTTGTACATTTATCCCCTACAACTTTTTTTTCCCTTTCTAGAAGCTGAGGGGGAAATTAAATCCTTGGCGGAAAAGATGCACTAATTCTAAAATTCTGCAAGCAAGCTGACTGGAGGGCCTTTATCAACTTTTAGGCCCATTTTGGCGTGAAGCCACTGCTCCTCTAGTCCTTGCCATGCCGTCCTCGTGCATCTGTCGGGCGCATGCCCGACTCCTCCACCAGCTGAGGGACAGTAGATTAGCAGGCTGGGGAGGTTAGAGCTCCACGTTGGCTTTATACAGCAGGGAGGTCTGAAATCCCTCATTTGTGCTATGGGATAGAGTCACATTATCCCGACCTTTTTGTATCTTGCATGACCCTTTAACCTGAGCCTAAGAGTAAGCAGTCTGACTTTGACATTAAGCAAGAAGGGAATGTATTTTATTCAAATTTCTGAGCAAAGGGAAATATTTTATAGCAACTAATATATTTCGTTTTCTAGTCGTTTTTCTTATCCCTTTTTATCGACGCGATTCCTTATAAAATTGAAAGCTTCAAATTGTTTTCGTTTGCCTTTCTTTGCAGTTTGCATCACGGGCGCTGCAAGTTCAGCACTTTTCCCCCCCCTCCGATCTGGCCTGCTTTAATCTATACAAGACATTAATAATTATAAAATGTCTCAAAGCCTTGGGCACAGAGCTTTGTGTTGAATGGATCTGTTTGGAGGGTCTCTGTGAACTCATTTTACATTTGTGAAGCTGACAAAGTGTTTGAAACCTGACTTTATTCACTGTCACTCCACAGACATTCAATACTTCGCCTTAATGCCTCATTTCATAAAACACACGCCCTGATCAAACCATCCTTGCCAGCTTCCTAGAGATATTTTTTTTATGACCCTCTTTTTTTCCCCCCGTTGTTTGATCACGTAACTTTTTCAGTACAGTTAAAATGGATTGCTGAATTATAATTGCACTTTCCTCGGGGGGGGAATATGAGAAGAGCAGTGCAGTCTATTGTACTGCTGGTGGAGAATCCCCAACTCTGTAGGCCTCTTCCTGTTCTCACTCCGCTCAAGGCATTCTCAGGCTGCAGGAAAATAAAATGTAGAGCTAGGCAACTCCCTCGGGAGGCCAAGCTGGAATGGGTTTGCATCAAGGGCCTGGTTTTCAAAAGCATTCACGTGCTTAAAATTGGATTTTACAGATGCAAACGCACTTTACCTGTACAAGTGGGCTTTTGAAAACCTGCTACAATACGTGGCACTGAATTGTCCATAGGGTTTGCCCACATAAGTGCACTTTACATGGGCAAAATGGCTTTTGAAAATCGCTTCAATAGCAGTTACATTTACACGTGTAACTCTTGAAAATTGCCTCCTTTGTGTGCAAAGCAAGTGCATAAATAGCAGGCATTGATTGTCTTTGCAAATATTTAGACGAGCTGTCGGTTGTTTTTTTTCCCCCTCATGCAACTTTGTGTTTGTGAAGCTGTCCACAAAAGTTATGCAAAATCACTAATCAGTTGAAGAATCATGCAAATCAGCTCATCAGTGGCTTTGCAGGTGCCAAATTAAGTGCAGGAATTCATGCAAACAAAATCCCCACAAAGTCATTTAAATATTTTTAAAAGGGTATAGGATAAACTCAGAGGGGTGGATTTTAAAAAGTGCGTGCATGTTATAAAATCCGTGGGCTGCGCGCAGGGGGGCCTAATTTTATAAAAGTACGCACGGCGACAAGATCGGGCCGCTCCCAGTTCCTTAACCCCCTTACCCATACTCCTTCCCCCTTCCCCTTCCCCTCTCCTCCCCTAAACCCTTTTGTCTACCTTTCCTTTTTTTTTTAAATTTTTTTGCTTACTGCTCCATCGGAGCAGAAGCAACTTGCGTGCGCTGGCCGACTGCCGGCCCGCGCTTCCCTGGCACAGCGGCAAATGGGCCGTTGTACCGGCTGCCTCCAGCCCCGCGCCTTTCCTTGGGTCCGGCACTTCTGCGCATAACGGGGGGTTACGCGCCTGGCCGGGCCCCTTTGAAAACGCGAGCGGCGCGGGCAAGGCCCGGCCAGGGGCGCAACCCCCGTTTTTTTTTTTTACGTGCGTGGCCGTTTAAAAATTCGACCAATAATATTTCTAGCGCTGGAGGACGGAAATACAGAAATGGGTTAAACGTTGTTTAGTTTACTACCTACTTCTTTGTTTAGAAATGGGGAGTAACTGCTGCTCTGTGCGTGGGAGTGAGGTGCACAGAGCTGCAGTTACCACCCTTAACATGGGGTTTCCAAACCAGGGTGCTCCTTAAGACCTGATCACGTGTTCCATGGAAAGGACTCCAGGCCAGCACCTCACAGCTGCAAGCATCACCAACGGAGGCTCTTAAACATGTAGGAGCTTCCTTTCTGAGATCCTAGGCAATCATGCATGCTTCTTCTTCCTAGCTCTACAACAGGAGTAGGGATCTTCTATTTTATTGTTCCTGGGAATTTCTCAGTGTTTATTACAAGATCAAAAGTTTTATTTACCTGGAAAAATGGAGCCATTTTTTCCACTGATTTCTCCTGGGTTTTTTTTTTTTTTTAAATTTACTTTGAGGTAATAAACACTGAGAAATTACCAGGCAAAAGAAAATGAAAGCTGAAAACCAAGGTCCCTGTAGATGAGCCCCAGAGTGTGAAAGCATGCTAATCTTTATCGTTCCAATGATTAAAAGCATGCAGGACATGGATATAGCTGGACCATGCTTTTTGCAGCGCACACACTGCACACAGCACCTCCTCATCTTCCCCCATCTTCAGCCTCCTCTTTTTGAGTCCTTCCAGCCTCTCTGCTATCCCCAGGCTGCAAGAGATGGGGAGAGCATGCACTGAGCACTGGATGTGACTTGCTCCGGGTGTTGGGAGAAGCAGCAGCAGTGCAGGAGCTCTGTCAGCCACTTGCGGTTAGACAGGGAAACTAACTGTGCCAGCTGTCCACACCACATCGACTTCTCCCTCCTCCTGCACTTGTTTAAAGAGAGAGCTGGTCCATCATGATGGGTGCACGTGTGTCTCTGCCCCTCTCTCTCCCTGGCTCTTCTTTGAGCCATATGTGTCCTCTCTATGTCCACATTGCCTGCTCTGTAGAGGTTGGTGTGGAACACAATATTTTTTTTATTAGAAGATGTGCCTTGGGTTTTGGAGAGGTTGGGAAACACTGCCTTAAGAGAAGGCATGGGGGCATCCTGCACAGAACGGTAGTTAATGCCCTACACGATGGACCATTTGGGTCTCTCTCTGCCATCATTTGTGTTACTGTATAAATGAACCGGAGGCAGTGCGTGTAGATATATCTTATGCATATTAATTAGGTGTATCCTGAAATCCTAACTGGCTAGGAGGGCCTGAAGACCAGTGTGAGAACCACTGCTCTGTAGCTGTGCTCTGGAGTACTGTTCATTTGCATGAGTCGCACTCAAAGAGTATCCGAGCTCATCCACACCAGTATCCAAGTGGTTCCCAAGACTCACCTGGGAAGCCCTATGTTTAAAAGCGCAATTTGTTTTAATAAGAGAAATGTAAATTCATGGTTTCAATCTAACCTTAAAGTTGAGGGGAGATGGCAAATTTCTTAGGCTCCAACCTTCAGATTTGACTGTAGTTTCTAGCTAAGGACAAAATGAGGAAGAGTGATCTCATGCAGGTGGTCAGTCTTGAATGGCTGACAGCTGGGAGATTTGCTTAGTGCAGTGGGTGATAGAAAGGGCAAGGATGGGTGATGATAAGGTGCAGCGGTATAAGTGGTTAAACGTGTTTCGTTGACAGTTGAGGGATACCCTTAGCTAAGGCAGGATAGGCAGGGGGAAACTGAGAAGTCTGAGTGGTCTTTATCTAAAATGAGGTCCATAATCAAAAGATTTATGCAGGTAAAATCAGCTTTTATCAGGATAAATCTGGTTCTTTAAAAATATCCCCCATTTGTTCAGTTAACTGTGCACAAAATGTTAATGCGGGCAAAGCTACCCAGACAAAATGGGGGGTGGGGCTGGAGACGTGAGGGCAAGCTGAGACAGCACCTTATTGAGTGCTACCCAGCTAAATTTCTGCAAACAGGTTGGTCTCTTCAAACAACTGCCCTAAACCTATCCAAGTAACTTAATCTGAATATTCAGTGGCAATCTTATTTGGATAAGTTCCACTACACATCTGGATAAACTAACCTGCTGTGTGTGTTTATGGATATGGACATCTCTGTTGCCATGTTAATATGATCTACATATCATCTAAAACAACTTACATAAGAACATAAGAACATGCCATGCTGGGTCAGACCAAGAGTCCATCAAGCCCAGCATCCTGTTTCCAACAGTGGCCAATCCAGGCCACAAGAACCTGGCAAGTACCCAAAAACTAAGTCTATTCCATGTTACCATTGCTAATGGCAGTGGCTATTCTCTAAGTCAACTTAATTAATAGCAGGTAATGGACTTCTCCTCCAAGAACTTATCCAATTCTTTTTTAAACCCAGCTATACTAACTGCACTAACCACATCCTCTGGCAACAAATTCCAGAGCTTAATTGTGCATTGAGTGAAAAAGAACTTTCTCCGATTAGTTTTAAATGTGCCCCATGCTAACTTCATGGAGTGCCCCCTAGTCTTTCTATTATCCAAAAGAATAAAAAACCGATTCACATCTACCCGTTCTAGACCTCTCATGATTTTAAACACCTCTATCATATCCCCCTCAGCCGTCTCTTCTCCAAGCTGAAAAGTCCTAACCTCTTTAGTCTTTCCTCATAGGGGAGCTGTTCCATTCCCCTTATCATTTTGGTAGCCCTTCTCTGTACCTTCTCCATCGCAATTATATCTTTTTTGAGATGCGGCGACCAGAATTGTACACAGTATTCAAGGTGCGATCTCAGCATGGAGCGATACTTGATCATATTAAGAGCTTAATGACACATTCACTCAAAATTCCATTGTGGAAGAGAATAAATTAATTCAAGGTTCTCCAGAAATACTAGGCACTGGAAAAGGCAGCAGAGCAATTGTTTTCATCTCTGCCCTGTCTGTTCCAGCTCCACCCCTCTCCTCCTTTCCCCATACTTCTCCTGTCAAATGGGCTGAATTTGTTTATGAGTGTGTGTGGGTGCGTTTTTGGGGTGGGGTGGTGGGCGGAAAGAGAGGGGCAGCATGCAGAGAGCAGAAGGGAAAAAACGAGAGAAGGAAGAAACAAGAGGAAAAGGGTCATGGGGTCAAACAGAAGGTCAAGACACTGATAATGAACGTGGCCTACCTATCTGCTCATCAACCACTCCACCTTGAGATGAAAAATTGTGTGGGGCACATCAGGCACAGATCTCTCCCCGACTTTGCATTTATTTCTGAATAAACCCAACAATTTTATGGTTTTGTTGAAAAGCAGTTATTTATAACTATCTAATTTATAAATATATTTGACTTTTTTTCCTCTAGTTTTTCTTTTATTTTTAATTCTTCCTGTTTTTTATTTATTTATTTTTTTAATTATTAAAATGTTTTCATGTTGGGGTACCTTGAGGAAGTGAAAAAAGTGCTGGGAATGCCATGGGAGGAAAAAAGTTTGGGAACTACTGAGCTGTCTCATTCCACCATAACATCCGCCAAGGAGCCGGAAAGGCTCTAAAAGGTGGGTCTTCAACAAAGGACAGTGAGATCATGTTTCCATTTTCTCTATAACAACAACTCTGTTTTGGTTAAATCAAAGAAATTATCGCCTAAGTGGACACAGAATTTCTAGAGTTAGCATGTGCTTCTCATTTGCTCTTTGATGTTTTAAAATAACTCTGCAAACATGTTATTCAACTACATATTTACAAGAACTCAGATTTTAACTTTTTCACCAAAGGCCTATAACTATTCCCAGCCCTATCATCCAATAACCACATGCAGCTTTAACACACCTGTGGGACAAAGTTTAAATGTACTTTTATTTAAATGTATTTATATATTTAATAACATTATTACATGCCTGATAAAAAAAAGACCACTCCAAGTGTATAACAATGTCAAAACTGCTTCTACAGGAATTGGAAAAACAGAAATTAAGACAATATCAAATACACAGAAAAAATAAACACATATACAAAACACAACTTACAAACAGAGAAAGAGACAACCTAGATGAAAAAAAAACATCTCAGCCTGCTCATCCACAAAGCTTTTCTCATCTTACAAATAAAATATATGAAATTGCAAGAAATCTCTAAGAGATTAACGCAAAAAAGACCACACAAATCTAATAAATACTACACAAAGGAATCAGAACCATAGAAACTGAAGAAAACATTAGCTATTACTAAAAAATGCAGACAGTACAATGACCCTATCTAAAAAAAAAATATATATATCAAACCTTTACCAGAGACTTCATAAAGGTAATGATTAAAAAAGCAACAGAGAAACAGAGAAAATCATAGGAGATGAGGACTGTAAGGACCATCTAGTCTGCCAATTTAATTCCTGGTCCATAGGTCACAGACCCCAGCTGATCTCTGGCTTTCTCTTCATTTCTTTTGATCTAGGGATCCTCTGTGCTAATCCCATGCTTCTTTAACTCATTTCCGTCTTCACCACTTCCCCCTGGAGGCCATTCCATGAACTCCCCACCCCCTTCCATGAAGAAATATTATCTGATGTAGCTGCTGATTCTATCTCCTCGGAGCCTCATACTCTGACAACTTGCTCTACAGCATTCTGGTTATTTTTGGAAAAGCCTTACTTCTTGTGCGTTCTTTATACTTTTGAAATATCGGAATGTCTCTGTCACATCAGCCTTCTCTCTCCTCTCCTCTTAGGATATACAAACTGGTGTCCTTATGACTCATCTCAAATGATTTTTGGTGTAGATCCTGCACCATTTTTGGGGCTGCCGTCAGTCTGTCTGACCACCAGAACTGAACATAATATTCCAGGGAAGGTCTCACCACAATCACAGTTTTCCTACTGGTTACACCTCTCCCTCTGCACCCTAAATTCCCCTTGGTTCTGGTCACTGACTTATCATACTGTTTTGCTGCCTTTAGATCATCAGGCATGATCATCTCAAGATCCCTCATATAGCCTTCGTAATCTTCATAAGATATTAGTTACATGACAATGCTATACAATTAAAGGATGACCACAATCCTTTGGAGTCCTAAAATGTCTGTCACAGACATCTCAATGCACTTTACAATCTAATACTTAGGAAACATGCAATGCATGCTTCTAGCCCATCTTGGGTCTAACACTACATTTCTGGAATCCAGACTGCATAACAGTTGGAAAATGCAACTGGAGAAACTCACATCTCGGCATTAAAACATGTTTTAAATGCAGTTTTTAATTAAAATGTTTTGGTGAGTTTTCTAGCAGCCTGTTTGCTTTCAGGGTCATCAGCATTACACCTTGAGCCAGCACAAGTCTCATTGGTAGGACAGAGACGAAAAGCAGGTCTCAGTGGAGCAACACAGAAAACCCATATCCTCATAAAATGAGAACAGAGAAGAGAACATAAACCTCTCAAACGCAAATACGGAGAATACTGAAAGTTCATTGACCTGAATTACCAACATCCCCATTCATATCATCTTCTCTCAGAATCAGCGTGAAATCCAAAGGCTCTTACAGAAAAGGCAGAAAGAACAGTATGAGAAAGTGGAAGCATCCTAGTCTAGTATTGCCTCTCAGAAAAGACAGCTGGATGTTGAAATACAGAAAAGCACTGGATTTTAAAAAACAGGAGCAGAACGGAATACAGAAAGGCCAAGAATCCAAGCAGGGAAGTGTGCAGTTTGTGAGCTGCATGCTTGCCTGATATCTTTGTTCAGCTTTAAGAATAAATGGGCAAAACAATGGTCCCTACTATAAATATGAAGGAAATCAATCCGATTAGGCTTCCAAATGGCAGATGAAATGTAATGTGGATAAGTGCAAGGTGATGCATATAGGGAAAATTAACCCTTGCTGTAGTTACACAATGTTGGGTTCCATATTAAGAGCTACCACCCAGGAAAAAGATCTAGGCATCATAGTGGATAATACTTTGAAATTGTCGGCTCAGTGTGCTGCAGCAGTCAAAAAAGCAAACAGAATGGTAGGAATTATTAGGAAGGGAATGGTTAATAGAACGGAAAATGTCATAATGCCTCTGTATCACTCCATGGTGAGACCGCACCTTGAATACTGTGTACAATTCCGGTCACCGCATCTCAAAAAGGATGTAGTTACACTGGAGAAAGTGCAGAGAAGGATGACCAAAATAATAAGTGACATGGAACAGCTCCTCTATGAGGTAAGGCTAAGGAAGTTAGGGCTGCTCAGTTTGGAGAAGAGAAGCCTGAGGGGGGATATGATAGAAGTCTGCAAATTCATGAAAGGACTTGAACAAGTTAATGTAAATTGGTTATTTACTTTCTCAGATAATAGAAGGACAAGGGGGCACTCCATGAAGTTAGCAAGTAGCTCATTTAAAAGAAATCAAAGAAAATTCTTTTTTGCTCAGCGCGTAGTTAAGCTCTGGAATCCATTGCCAGAAGATGTGGTTACTAGGGATGTGAATCGTTTTTCTAACGAATTGAAATATCGTATGATACTTCTAAATTTGTTAATATATTGGGTAAAAAAAGAAACAATCACTTTCCCTCTGAATTTTCGTAAAAATCGTTTTTCGGGTTAGTGCGCGCTAACTCCCATTAGTGCACGCTAACTCATGTTAGCGCGCACTAACAAAAAACAGTTTATTTTTGCTATTTTTTGTAACTTTTTCCTATTTTTTTTAGTGTGCGCTAATGGGAGTTAGCGCACACTAACCCAAAAAACGATTTTTCACTAAAACATCAATGGGGATCCGCGGGAAAACGAGATTTTCCCACGGCCAGATGATCCCGAAAACGGGAACGATTGGGCACATCTCTAGTGGTTACAGCAGTCAGTGTAACTGGGTTTAAAAAAGGTTTGGATAAGTTCCTAGAGGAAAAATCCATAAACTGCTATTAACTAATAAGCAATAGTAGCTTGAGATTTATTTAATGTTTGGGTACTTGCCAGGTACCTGTGACTTGGATTTGCCACTGTTGGAGACAGGATACTGGGCTTGATGTACCCTTGGTCTGACCCAGTATGGCATATTTTAAGTTCTTATGGGATGTGGTTACTTAATGGTACCCTACAAGATTCCAAAGGAGACAGCAAGCTGTGCAAAAGCTGAAGCACCAACAAAATAATTTTGTTTCAGGAGCTACAATAGATTCCCAGAGTTGTAATATTGTATTGCAAGAGCACTGAGCACCACATTATAGGTTTCTAAGTTATGGACTAGTTAGGTACCTATATTTAATGAGTAGAGGCACACATAAATATGGTTTTCTGAATATAGGCCCCCATGTTAGAAATCTGAGTCCCTAGTGTTACGCATCCCGTTCGCGCTCAGCCTGCGTATGGGCCTGCTCACCTCTCCAGCTCCTCCGGGGGTCCCGGGACGTCTTCCCCTGCAGTGGTGGCAAGCACGGCTAGGCCTCGGCGTCCCACGGCAGCTGTCACCGGGCCTTTATCCTCCATCCAGGCCTCACGGCAGGGCTCAGCGTTCTCCATGGTGTCGGCCCCACCCCTAGGCACGTGCATGCGGACTGCCCGGCACCTGATAGGGCTAAGGGGCGGGTCCCAGCTCTGCGGCGCGCCGATTGAAGGACCTTTATCAGGAACCTCCTGCCCTGACTTCCTTGCCTTGGCAATTGGGCCAATCCTTGTGATTTCTAGTTTGCCTCTGCGTTCCAGTCTGTGTTTCCGTCTCGTTCCAGTCCTGTTCCAGTCTCGTTCCAGTCCTGTTCCAGCATCCTTCTGTTTCCTCGTCTCCCCAGGAAGTACCTTTTGGACTGTCTTCTCGGTACTGACCTCGGCTTTCCTTGACTATGTTCGACCGTTGCCTGCCTCTGACCTTCTGCCTGCTTCTACGACCACGTCTGCACCCTGCCTGGAACTGACCTCTGCCTGAACTCGACCGTGTCTGACTGCCTCCTGGAACGACCTCTGCTTTGGCCGACTACCCACGGACTGGTAACTGACCTCTGCCTGACTATCCACGGACTGATTACTGGCTCTGACCCTTGCATTGGCTGACCACGCTTCCTTGAATCCTGCCTTGATCCTTGCTATACCCTTCAGAGACTCTCTTCTGGCCTTCTCAGGCACCCAGGACTTCAGGCTTAAGTATCGACCGCGCACCCTTGATCGTGGTGGGCACACCCCTGAACCTCCTATCAAGGAGATCCTGCGAGGCCCACCTAAGACCAGGTGGCCCGGGTACCCAAGGGCTCAACCCGGGGGTACCTAGGGGTTGCTAGTGGCGAAGCTCCAGCCAGCCTCTGTCTCCTCCTGTGCTCTGCCTCCTGGTGGCAGGCGCTCTCTGGGTCCGACCAAGGAGCCTACCAATCCTGCACCAGGCCAAGGGTCCACCTCCTGGCGCAACACTAAGGCCTGGATTTTCTAAAATCGCAGGCCTTTGAGAATCGCGCGGTACCGGGGGGGAGGGGGGGGGGGCGGGCCTGCGATAGCCGGCAGCGATCGCACCACCGCGGTGCAATCGCTGCCGGCTTTCGCAAACCAATAGCGCCACCGTGAAAGGTGGTGCTATTGGGTGCGTTGCTGGCGGCGATAAGGGCCCTTACCTTTTCGCCATCAGCGATGTCTTCGCAGCGTCCGCCCTGGTACCGCCCCAACTCCTCCCCTTCCGGTGCCAACTCCGCCCTGACTCCGCCCCGATCTAGTCCCTTTTCGCATGCGAAAGCTATAGAAAATGACCCCCTAGGTTTGCTCCCCTGACGTAGCCCTGACCCCTGTTCATTGACCAAATAGTAACTAGAGAATGAAATTGCAGATTTATTACCAGTAATCCTTATCCTCTCATTCAAATCAGCTGTAGTACTCAAAGATTGGAGTGTGGCCAAGGTAATGCCCACTTTTAAAAAGGGCTGTATAGATGATCTGGATAAATGCAGACCAGTGAGCCCGACAACAGTGACAAGCAAAATGGCAGAAGCTGTTCTGAAGAACAAAATTACAACCACCTGGATAGGCACAGATAACATGGATTTAGCAAGGAAGTCATGCTTTACAAATCTGCTGTGATTTAGGGACCTAAATCTAGGTACTCAGAGATGGCACATTTTTTAATTCAGTTGTCTAGTTTCTGAGTTTTAAAGTTAGGCACCCAGGTTTTCTTCAGATCAGGCTCTTAATGCCAAGTACATAAAAAGAGAGTTTTACAGTCCGGGGAAACTGGCCCATGCTGCATTGCTAGTGCTACTAGCTGCTTCGGCTATGTTTGAAAAGTTACAAGGAGACTCGTACAGCTGAGCAGCGGCAAACAATGGCCGTCACCGAAAATTCCAATTTTTTGGTATTATAATGCAATATTAAAACATAAATAATACTTTGGGTTTTGTAATTTACTGAGATGAGCAATTTAGCTTAAGTTGTAAAACTCCTGCTTCTTTGAAGTCTGGTTTCATAAATCACCGAAGGTCATTTTGGAAGAAGCTCTCTGGCTGAACAGAGACCTCATTTACTCTGATTAAAAATTAAAATGACTGGAAGTAAGCTAACCTATACAGCACAAGGAGTATTATTAGAAAAACAGCCACAAAGGACTGAGTTGCATCTCAATTTTTTGGAAAATCTTTAGGCATTGCGTCACTATCTAGACATGAGGAATACTTTATTTTTTATCAGCCAGTCGTTCCCTGCTGCTGCGTTAGGCTTCCGGCATATTCAGACCAAAGGCTGGGATTGGGTAAAACCGTTATTGCAACTACCGGTACCTGCAGATTTCCCTCTTCCCCAATGTTCTTTAGTCCAGGCACCGTAGCCCACAGCCGTCTTCTTTTTTTCTGGGGGGAGGGGATGGGGCAGGTAATGCTCGAGAGCACCTTCTGGAAAGCTGCCATGATGCAGTCCCAAATCCTGCCACCAGGTGCCGCTGTTGCGCAATGGCTATGGCTCGGCGAGCAGGAGACCTGGGCCAGGAGTAGAAATCAGACCCTGCTGCGTGGCAGTACCACCGGCCTGGCCTCACAATTCAATTCTCACTTTCATTTCTTTGCCCAGAGATCTGTATTATCCATAGGCTGAGGCAAAGAAACAGAAGCAAAAACGTTTTTTTTTTTTGCCCCCCCCCCCCCAGACTTTTGTGGTGTTTCATTTATTTATTTATTTGCAGTTTTTATATACCGACATTTGTTTAGTAACCTCACATCGTAAGGTTGTAAACTGCTTTTCTGTGCACCCACCGACTTAAAAGTAAACTGCTTTTCTGTGCACCCTCCGACTTAATATCATGGCGATATTAAGTCGGAGGTCCTGAAAGTTTAAAAAAGTAAAAAATTTAAAAAAGTGTCCCTAGCGCCTCTTTTTACCGCCGGGCCTAATTTAAATAAATTAAGATACTGTATTGCGCGCATAGGAGAGTTGCCTGTGCGCGCCCCAGGAGAGCGGGCGTTTGTCCGCTCTCCCGCGTTTTTACTGTATCGGCCTGATTGACATTTATGGCATGGGTGAATGGGTACTACTAGAAGTCTAAACTTTACTGCAATGCAGGATTTGGTGTGAGAGATGTGGTGGGGCTGCTTGGCAATAGTGATCATAACTAACAAAATCACTGAAAGGAGGTCATTAATGATAATTACTGAGGTAGCATTTAATTTTAAAAAGGATGACTATGATAAAATGGGAAAATAAGTTAGAATATAACTAAAAGGAGCTGTTGTAAAAGTTAAATGTATGCAGTGGAGACACTATTTAAAAACACCATTTTTGAAGCCCAGGTTAGATGTAGGCCATGCACTAAACAAAGGTAGAAAGGAGATGAAAAAAAACTGCCAACATGGTTAAATGGTGAGGTAAAAGAGGCTATTGAAGTCAAAAGGTTATCTTTCAAAAACTGGAAGGTAGATCCAAATAAAGAAAATAGAAAAGAGCATAAGCATTAGATATAAAGTATTACTAAAGCAGGCCAAAAAAGAATTTCCCTCAGCCTGTGCATAATACAGAATTTGACAAGAAACTTGCCAGAAGCAAAACCCAAAATAAGATTTTTTTCAAGAATTGGACTACTAGATGATCAAGGGTTAAAAGGAGTGCTCAGGGACGACAAGGTGATAGCAGAAAAACTAAATGAATTCTTTGCTTCAGTCTTTACTGATGAGGGTATTGGGGATTTAGCTATGCTGAAAACATTCCTTGAGGGTGATAATTCAAAGAAACTGAATAAAATCATGATGAACCTAGAAGATATAACAGAGCAAACTGACAAACTGAGTAACAAATTACCAGGACCAGATGGTATACATACAAGGGTTCTGAAAGAACTAAAAAATGAAATTGCATGCTTATTATTAGTGATCTTTAACTTTTCATTTAATCAGTTATAGTATTTGAGGTTTGGAGGGTGGTAAATTTAATGCCCATTTTTAAAAATGGTTCTTTTAATGCCCATTTTTAAAAATGGTTCTTTAAAAAGAGTTCTATAGATGATCTGGAAATATATAGACCAGTGAACCTTACATCAGTGACAAGCAAAATGGTAAAAGCTATTCTGAAGAAATAAATTACTGATCACCTGGATAAGCACAGACAATATGGATTTAGTGAAAGGAAGTCTTGCTTTACAAACTGATAGATTTCTTTGAAGGGGTCAACAAACATGTGGTGGACAAGCATGAGATGGTTGATATATTATATCAACAAAAATATAAAAAGTCTAGCTGGAATTGTAAATAGATTGTATATGTTTGAACTGGGCTCTCTATGATGTTTCCCCAGTTCAAACATATACAATCTATTTACAATTCCAGCTAGACTTTTTATATTTTTGTTGATTACATAAGTGTCTGGCACAATCTGGATCATTTTTTGAGTACTGATATATTATATCTACATTTTCAGAAAGCATTTCAAAAATTCCCTCATAGTAGACTAAGAGGGAAATTAAAAAGTCAAGGGATAGGAGGAAATTGGTAAAGGATACAAAACAGAGTAGGACTGAATGTTCATCTCTCTCAGTGGAGAAATGTGAATAGTAGAGGACCAGTACTGAGACTAGTACTTTTTAATATATTTATAAATGATCTGGAAAAGGAAGTGATGACTGAATTGACCAAACTCACAAATGACACAAAATTATTCCAGGTTAAGAAAATAAGAACATAAGAAATTTCCATATATGGAAAACATATGTTTGGGTCAGACCAAGGGTCCATCAAGCCCAGCATCCTGTTTCCAACAGAGGCCAATCCAGGCCATAAGAACCTGGCAAGTACCCAAAAACTAAGAAGATCCCATGCTACTGATGCAATTAATAGCAGTGGCTATTCCCTAAGTAAACTTGATTAATAGCTGTTAATGGACTTCTCCTCCAAGAACATCCAAACCTTTTTTGAACCCAGCTACACTAACTGCACTAACCACATCCTCTGGCAACAAATTCCAGAGCTTTATTGTGCGTTGAGTGAAAAATAATTTTCTCCGATTAGTCTTAAATGTGCTACTTGCTAACTTCATGGAATGCCCCCTAGTCCTTCTATTATTCAAAAGTGTAAATTACCGATTCACATCTACTCGTTCAAGACCTCTGATGATCTTAAAGACCTCTATCATGTCCCCCCTCAACCGTCTCTTCTCCAAGCTGAACAGCCCTAACCTCTTCAGCCTTTCCTCATAGGGGAGCTGTTCCATCCCCTTTATCATTTTGGTTGCCTTTCTCTGTACCTTCTCCATTGCAACTATATCTTTTTTGAGATGCGGTGACCAGAATTGTACACAGTATTCAAGGTGTGGTCTCACCATGGAGCGATATAGAGGCATTATGACATTTTCCATTCAATTAATCATTCCCTTCTTAATAATTCCTAACATTCTGTTTGCTTTTTTGACTGCTGTAGCACACTGAGCCGACGATTTTAAAGTATTATCCACTATGATGCCTAGATCTTTTTCCTGGGTGGTAGCTCCTAAAATGGAACCTAACATTGTGTAACTACAGCAAGGGTTATTGTTCCCTATATGCAACACCTTGCACTTGTCCACATTAAATTTCATCTGCCATTTGGATGCCCAATCTTCCAGTCTTGCAAGGTCCTCCTGTAATGTATCACAGTCTACCTGTGATTTAACTACTCTGAATAATTTTGTATCATCCGCAAATTTGATAACCTCACTCGTCATATTCCTTTCCAGATCATTTATAAATATATTGAAAAGCACTGGTCCAAGTACAGATCCCTGAAGCACTCCACTGTTTACCCTTTTCCACTGAGAAAATTGACCATTTAATCCTACTCTCTGTTTCCTGTCTTTTAACCAGCTTGTAATCCAAGAAAGGACATCACCTCCTATCCTATGACTTTTTAGTTTTCTTAGAAGCCTCTCATGAGGGACTTTGTCAAATGCCTTCTGAAAATCCAAATACACTACATCTACTGGCTCATCTTTATCCACATGTTTATTAACCCCTTCAAAAAAATGAAGCAGATTTGTTAGGCAAGACTTCACTTGGGTAAATCCATGTTGACTGTGTTCCATTAAATCATGTCTTTCTATATGCTCTACGATTCTGATCTTGAGAATAGTTTCCACTATTTTTCCCAGCACTGAAGTCAGGCTCATTAGTCTATAGTTACCTGGAATTGCAAAATGACCTTGCAAGACTGGGGGATTGGGCATCTAAATGGCAAAGTGAAGCATATAAGGAAGAATAATCCAAACTAGAGATACATAATGCTGGTTTCTATATTAGGCATCACCACCCAGGAGAAGGATCTTGGAATTAGTGATGATAATATATTGAAATCCTCAACTTAATGTGCAGCAGCAGTTAGAAAAGCAAGTAGATTGTTAGATATTATTGGCAAGGAATGGATAGTAAAACAGAACATATCATAATGCCTCTGTATCGATCCAGAATGCAGCTAAGCCTCAAATATTATGTGCCGATCTGGTCATCCCATCTCAAAAAAGATATAGCAGAACTAGAAAATATACAAAGGGAAACCAGAAAGGGGATGGACACTGGCTCCTCTATGAGGAAAGACTAAATTGGTTAGGGCTCTCCAGCCTGAAGAAGAGAAGGCTGAGAGGGGATATGATACAGGTCTACAAAATCTTGAGTGGGGTGGAGCAGGTAAACACAGGGGAATAGTTATTTATCCTGTCAAATAGTGCTAGAACTAGGGGGTCATGCCATGAAGCTAATAGGTAGCACATTTAAAACAAATTTGAAGAGAGTATTTTTCACTCAGCACACAATTAAACTGTATAATTTGTTACCAGAGGAGGGTGTGAAAGCAATTAGTGTAGCTGGGTGTAGACAAGTTCTTGGAGGAAAAGTTCATAAACTATTATTAACTATGTAGACGCTGCTTATCCCTTGTTAGGAGCACAAAGGATTAGATCTATGTTTGAGGCTCTTGCCAGGTGCTTGTGACTTGGACTGGCCACTGTCAGAGACAGGATGCTGGGACTGAGGGCATGTCTTACATTTCTTATGTCCAGTAAGTCTTACAAAATCAGGTAGACACAGATGCTGGAACCTGTTTCAAAAGCTTATTAAAAAGTGCCTGGTTCCAGTGAAATGCAATAAGAAAGTATATCATTCAGCACATATTCATAGATAATTATTATGATGCACCTGTCAAAGAATGACTTGTACTCAGGAAATAGCAGCATTGCCATGATCAAACCAGAACTCTAAAATGAAAATATGATTACAGAAATTTTTAGCGGTAATGGAAGGGGGATAGGGGGAAAGAAGAGAAAGAAGAAAGCCAAATATGTTCAGTATAAAAAGTCATATTTTATATTTGAGCCATAAAATTACATTAAGATTCTTTTTTACAGTGTAACTAAAACATGATATTTGCTGAAACAAAGGATTTTTTGATACTTAAAAACCATGACATGGGTTAGTGAAGACAGAAAAGAGTGACACCTGGTAACACCAATGAGCTGCAGCCTTTATTTTAGCAATAAAGAGAACAGTGAGACACTGTCAAGAATCTATAACAAGGTCCAAGACTTCCATACAGGATTACATTAGCTATAATCCTAGGCAGAACCATACAGATTATTTACAGGGCTTAAATTCAGACTGAGGCCCAAGCTCCAGAAAATATTTGGAAACAATGCTGATACTGTAAGTGGGCATTTTCACATTTTGTGGGTTGGCCGTGCCGCTCTCGCAGTTCATGGGATCGGCACAGCTGGCCGGCGGACTTTGAGCATGGTGGCTTGCAGAGTCAGTATTGAGCAAGCTGAAGCAGTGGCAGCCAACAGCAGCAGGATTGTGCTGGGAGAGTGGGCGGGGAAGCCTAGAAATGACAGAGTGGCATATGGGATCCCCTATCTCCACCCTCAAGCTGCACTGGGAGGAATGATTTTTGACAGGGCAGGGCTCCGACAAATAATTTGAGAGAGTTTAAGTTCTGCACATGTATGCATCTGTGTGTGGAATGTACTGTGTATATTACACGGTTCAAAGTAAAATATGGGGGGGGAATATTGCTTCCGTAGGTCAGTATTTCCGCTTTCACATTTGTAGCAGAAGGATAGTTTAATGTGTTCAGTAATACAATATTCATTTTTTCTTGTGTTTCTGCTGTTATCCTGAAACGTATACAGTCACCCTGCCAAAGCACTGCCTAGCAACACTATGACAGGTCAATAAAAAAAAATTATGCATGCTGTTCCTGTTTATGATGATGATGGTGTGCAGTAAGCTAGCCATTTTTGATCAAGCATGCCATGTGCCTCTTTTGAGACCAGTTCACAACTCTACTCACTTGCATCAACACTGAATTTAAGCTAGAATGCTTATGGGCCCAGGACAAGCAATCGAGATATTATAATTAATACTATGAGAACAAGATGTTCTGAGCTACAACTGAAATGAAGCCTAAAGCCATCAATAAGTTGACTGCCCGAAACTATGCCATGTGGTGCTACCAGGTGAACAGAATGTTGATGGAATGTGACATGGATAATTGTCCAATCGGGTGAGGTGAGACCCAAAGACAATGAAATGGAACAATGACATAAGTTTGCATCCAGATAAGGAAGGCAATTTGTAAACATCTGTCTATGATTAGGCCATGGAGACCAATGTCATGTTCAGTGATTAAACTTCCCAAAGGCATTGGGTATGGCAAAGCTTATGTGGTACCGAGGTGCCAACACTCTTGCCAAATTTGAGCTACATCCTTCAGTGGGAGGGGCTCTGATGTCTCAGGAGAGTGGGGCTATCTGTTATTTTAGAAGAGCAGGAAAGCCAGGACGTAAAAGAGGAAAAGATGATGGAACACACTTTCCATAAGCATGGGCTATAAACAGTAGAGATGTGAATCGGAACCGGAATCGGTTCCGATTCCGATTCAGATTGTTAATTTTTTTTCGTGCGGCCCGATCGCGGTTTTGTTTATCAGTTGCGCCCGAGCCGATAAACAAAAAACCCACCCTGACCCTTTAAAACTGATCCCTTAGCTTCCCCCACCCTCCCAAACCCCCCCAAAACTTTTTACAAGTACCTGGGGGGCCAGTGGGAGTCCCGGGAGCGATCTTCTGCTCTCGGGCCATTGGCTGCCACTAATAAAAATGGCGCCGATGGCCCTTTGCCCTTACCATGTGACAGGGTATCCGTGCCATTGGCGGCCCCTGTCACATGGTAGGAGCACTGGATGGCCCGCGCCATTTTTAAAGATGGCGCCGGCTGTCCACTGGATGGCCTGCACCATTTTTAAAGATGGCGCCGGCCATCTTTAAAATGCTTATGGGCCCAGCATGAAATTGTGGGAGGCCCTCTGGTCTCCCACAATTTCATGGTCGCAGTAAAGTAGGCAAAAGTAGTCCCAGTAAAGTAGGCCACTTCTGATCAAACTGCCATGGGAGACTGGGGGCTTGGTCCTAGACTGAAACGAAGCACATTAGTGGTAGTGGGGTAGTGCATTATTCATCTTCCAGTTCCCTTCCCCCCAGAAGAGAAATACATTGCTGGAAGAATGGCACAATCTTTTACTTCTGTGCCATATTTTTCAAAGTGTGACACTCGGACCCAGCAGGGGACATAAGAACATAAGAAAATGCCATACTGGGTCAGACTAAGGGTCCATCAAGTCCAGCATCCTGTTTCCAACAGTGGCCAATCCAGGCCATACTAACCTGGCAAGTACCCAAAAACTAAGTCTATTCCATGTTACAATTGCTAATGGCAGTGCCTATTCTCTAAGTGAACTTAATAGCAGGTAATGGACTTCTCCTCCAAGAACTTATCCAATCCTTTTTTAAACACAGCTATACTAACTGCACTAACCACATCATCTGGCAACAAATTCCAGAGTTTAATTGTGAGTAAAAAAGAACTTTCTCCGATTAGTTTTAAATGTGCCCCATGCTAACTTCATGGAGTGTCCCCTAGTCTTTCTACTATCCGAAAGAGTAAATAACCGATTCACATCTACCCGTTCTAGACCTCTCATGATGTTAAACATCTCTATCATATCCCCCCTCAGCCGTCTCTTCTCCAAGCTGAAAAGTCCTAACCTCTTTAGTCTTTCCTCATAGGGGAGCTGTTCCATTCCCCTTATCATTTTGGTAGCCCTTCTCTGTACTTTCTCCATCGCAATTATATCTTTTTTGAGATGCGGCGACCAGAATTGTACACAGTATTCAAGGTGCGGTCTCACCATGGAGCGATACAGAGGCATTATGAAATTTTCCGTTTTATTCACCATTCCCTTTCTAATAATTCCCAACATTCTGTTTGCTTTTTTGACTGCCGCAGCACACTGAACCGACGATTTCTATGTGTTATCCACTATGACACCTAGATCTCTTTCTTGGGTTGTAGCACCTAATATGGAACTCAACATTGTGTAATTATAGCATGAGTTATTTTTCCCTATATGCATCACCTTGCACTTATCCACATTAAATTTCATCTGCCATTTGGATGCCCAATTTTCCAGTCTCACAAGGTCTTCCTGCAATTTATCACAATCTGCTTGTGATTTAACTACTCTGAACATTTTGTGTCATCTGCAAATTTGATTATCTCACTCGTCGTATTTCTTTCCAGATCATTTATAAATATATTGAAAAGTAAGGGTCCCAATACAGATCCCTGAGGCACTCCACTGTCCAGTCCCTTCCACTGAGAAAATTGTCCATTTAATCCTACTCTCTGTTTCCAGTCTTTTAGCCAATTTGCAATCCATGGAAGGACATCCCCACCTATCCCATAACTTTTACTTTTCCTAGAAGCCTCTCATGAGGAACTTTGTCAAACGCCTTCTGAAAATCCAAGTATACTACATCTACCGGTTCACCTTTATCCACATGTTTATTAACTCCTTCAAAAAAGTGAAGCAGATTTGTGAGGCAAGACTTGCCTTGGGTAAAGCCATGCTGACTTTGTTCCATTAAACCATGTCTTTCTATATGTTCTGTGATTTTGATGTTTAGAACACTTTCCACTATTTTTCCTGGCACTGAAGTCAGGCTAACCGGTCTGTAATTTCCCAGATCACCCCTGGAGCCCTTTTTAAATATTGGGGTTACATTTGCTATCCTCCAGTCTTCAGGTACAATGGATGATTATAATGATAGGTTACAAATTTCTACTAATAGGTCTGAAATTTTATTTTTTAGTTCCTTCAGAACTCTGGGGTGTATACCATCCGGTCCAGGTGATTTACTACTCTTCAGTTTGTGAATCAGGCCTACCACATCTTCTAGGTTCACCGTGATTTGATTCAGTCCATCTGAATCATTACCCATGAAAACCTTCTCCATTACGCGAACCTCCCCAACATCCTCTTCAGTAAACACCGAAGCAAAGAAATAATTTAATCTTTCTGCGATGGCCTTATATTCTCTAAGTGCCCCTTTAACCCCTCGATCATCTAACAGTCCAACTGACTCCCTCACAGGCTTTCTGCTTCAGATATATTTTAAAAAGTTTTTACTGTGAGTTTTTGCCTCTACAGCCAACTTCTTTTCAAATTCTCTCTTAGTTTGTCTTATCAATGTCTTACATTTAACTTGCCAACGTTTATGCTTTATCCTATTTTCTTCTGTTGGATCCTTCTTCCAATTTTTGAATGAAGATCTTTTGGCTAAAATAGCTTCTTTCACCTCCCCTTTTAACCATGCCGGTAATCGTTTTGCCTTCTTTCCACTTTTCTTAATGTGTGGAATACATCTGGACTGTGCTTCTAGAATGGTATTTTTTAACAATGACCACGCCTCTTGGACATTTTTTTACTTTTGTAGCTGCTCCTTTCAGTTTTTTTCTAACAATTTTTCTAATTTTATCAAAGTTTCCCTTTTGAAAGTTTAGCACGAGAGCCTTGGATTTGCACACTGTTCCTCTTCCAGTCATTAAATCAAATTTGATCATATTATGATCACTATTGCCAAGTGGCCCCACCACCGTTACCTCTCTCACCAAGTCCTGTGCTCCACTGAGAATTAGTTCTAAAATTGCTCCCTCTCTTGTCGGTTCCTGAACCAATTGCTCCATAAAGCTATCAATTATTCCATCCAGGAACGTTATCTCTCTAGCGTGTCCCGATGATACATTTACCCAGTCAATATTGGGGTAATTGAAGTCTCCCATTATTACTGCACTACCAATTTGGTTAGCTTCCCTAATTTGTCTTAGCATTTCACTGTCCGTCTCACCATCTTGACCAGGTGGATGGTAGTATACCCCTATCACTATAGTCTTCCCCGACACACAAGGGATTTCTACCCATAAAGATTCAATTTTGTATTTAGTCTCATGCAGGATGTTTATGCCATCCCGGACATAAAGCGCCACACCTCCTCCCGGGTGTTCCTCTCTGTCATTGTGATATAATTTGTACCCCGTTATAGCACTGTCCCATTGGTTATCCTCTTTCCACCATGTCTCTGAGATGCCAATTAAGTCTATGTCATCATTCACTGCTATACATTCTAATTCTCCCATCTTACTTCTTAGACTTCTGGCTTTAGCATACAAACATTTCAAAGTTTGTTTTTTGTTTGTATTTTCATTCTGATTTTTAATTGATAGGGATAAGTTAGAATTTTTTTAGCTCAGGTGAGTTTTTAGTTACAGGCACTTGGACTATTTTTCTAATTATTAAAACCTCACTGTCGGGATGCCCTAATTCTAATGCATCATTAGTATCCTTTGAAGATGCCTCTCTCCGAACCATGCGCTGCTGAGCGACTGTCGGCTTTCCCCTTTGTTCTAGTTTAAAAGCTGCTCTATCTCCTTTTTAAAGGTTAACGCCAGCAGTCTGGTTCCACTCTGGTTAAGGTGGAGCCCATCCCTTCAGAAGAGACTCCCCCTTCCCCAAAAGGTTCCCCAGTTTCTAACAAAACTGAAACCCTCTTCCTTGCACCATCGTCTCATCCACGCATTGAGACTCCAGAGCCCTGCCTGTGTCTGGGGACCTGCGCATGGAACAGAGAACATTTCAGAGAATGCTACCCTGAAGGTTCTGGATTTAAGGATGAGTCTGAGGTGCTGCAGGAATGCCATACTTCTCCTCCTCCACCTATTTCCTGACAGGAGAATGAATGAGAGAGAGAGAGAGTGAACATCTTTATCTGATTTATATTATGCTTTTTGGCACTTCAAAGCAGATTACATTCAGGTACTGTAGGTATTTCCCTATCCCCAGAGGATTTACAATCTAATCGGGTAATTCATCAAGCCGCATTAGCTTTCTAATGCGCGTTATGTTGCATATACCGCGTGATATCCACAATATTTTGCATATCCCTGCCAAGATATCCTCCCCTACTAAAATGACCTTCTTTGTATGTGATTTGCATGCATGAATAATGGAAACATATGCAAATAAATCCATTATTAGTTAATTTTATGAAAACATTTTATTGTGGCCGACCAAGAAGGTGGTCAGCCACGATAAAATATCTACATCTATTTGAAATAAGTTAGATGTGCGGCAGGAGGCCTGGAATCCTAACGCAGGTCCCAAGGCTCCTGCCACACATTTAAAGCAGCAGAAAAAAATATAATAAAATTTCTGCAAATGGGAAGGTTGAGCGGGCTGTGGCTGCAGTTGAACTGGCCCTGACACCGCCAATAAGTTAAAAATGAAAAATTATGCATGCAGTAGTCCCCCCCCTCCAAAAAACAAATACTTCCAGGCCCCAGTACCCCTTTCCATAACCTCCCCTGACCCCTTAAGTCAATCCATCAAGCCCCCTGAAGTCCATTAATGAAATTACCTACCCCCAAACTCTGAAGTCTATCAAATAAACTCCCCACTCCCCACCGCCCCCATAGATCAAAACCCCCCACCCCCAAAAAAGAAAGTGCTGGATCCACACCCAGCACCCCCTGGACCCTCCCCCACTCCTGACCACACCCCCCAACCAGAACCCCCTGTACCTTAAAAGGCATCCCGCACTGGGGCTGGTTGCACCCTTGCACCTGGCTCAGTCAGTGCCATTTTCCAAAATGCAAAGAACGGACATTGCCCCAGCCATGTGACTGGAGGAAGTGAATGAGGAGTGAGGAGATCATGGGGAAAGGAAAAGGAATGAGGAAAAAATGTACAAATCAATACAAAATGTAGAAATACAATACAAAATTTCCAAGTACAAATCAAAGATGTAATGTCAGAGAAAATAAACCTTCAAACAGGAGTTCCACAGGGATCTTCACTATCTGCTACTCTATTCAACATATACATGCTGCCTTTATGTTACCTGCTAGCTGGTTTAGGCATTTCACTATATATATGCTGATGATATTCAATTATTAATCCCAATTGATGACACAATTGAGAAAACATTAAACATAGCCAACATGTACCTAGATATAATAAAACAACTTCTAAACCAAATGGAACTAATTAACAATATAGAGAAAACTGAATTCTTACATCTAGAATGAAAAAACATAGCGATCATTCAGAACCCAATTACACTCAATAACAACCAAAAAATACAACTAACTGAGAAAGTACGAAACCTTGGAGTGATAATTGATTCAGAACTAAGTATGAAACAACATATATCTCAAAAAGTAAGAGAAGGATACGCCAAACTTATGATTCTTAGAAGACTAAAACCACTACTAATGCCTACCAACTTCCGATCAGTATTACAAGCCTTAATTTTTTCCAGTACCGACTACTGTAATGCCCTTCTACGGGGCTTACCGTACACCACAATAAGACCACTACAGATATTACAAAACACAGCTGCAAGATTTTTAACTGGTAAAAGTAAAAGAGAACATATCACTTTAATTGAACTACATTGGTTACCCATTGAACAAAGAATACAATACAAGACTTTATGCACCATACATAAATTAATACATGACGAAAAAGCAGGGTGGCTGAACACAGCCCTCCGCGTACACACCCTCCACAGAAACCTGAGATCAGCAAACAAAGCACTGCTAACTATTCCCTCAGTTAAGACAGCCAGACTAACTCAAGTGAGGGATCGGGCCCTATCCCTAGCAGGACCCTCAATATGGAACAATATGCCTTTAGAAATCAGACTACAAAGAAACATCAAAACCTTCAGAAAAAGTTTAAAAACATGGCTGTTTAAGCAAGCAAACCACAAAGAGAATGGAGAGTAGAACCCAGGGAAATATAGGTTGCGGTTAGTCGAACTCCCACACACACACACACCGTTTTACTTAATGCGTGTGTTTCACATTTTTATATTCTTATTCTTCATTTTTTTTTTTTAACAACAAAGAACTAGAGTTAAGTAGTACTTTATATTATAGCAGAGACAGAGAAAACTGGACATGAATTATAAACACCCACCAAGTAATACTTATTATGAAACTATGTTACAATATTTTGATGGCACCTGTTTAGTTGTTAGAATATAAGACATTTTATGCAACATGTAGTTATGTGCCCTATTGTGAACCGTTGTGATGGCGCCCACTTAACGACGGTATAGAAAAGATTTTAAATAAAATAAATAAATGTGAAGGAGGGAACATAAGAAATTGCCATCCTTGGTCAGGACAAGGGTCCATCAAGCCCAGCATCCTGTTTCCAACAGAGGCCAAACCAGGCCACAAGAACCTGGCAATTACCCAAACACCAAGAAGATCCCATGCTACTGATGCAATTAATAGCAGTGGCTATTCCCTGTCGGGCTGATACAGTAAAGTCTGCGGGAGAGCGGGCGAATGCCTCGCTAGTGTCCCGCTAGGACACTAGCGAGTCCCTAGCGCCTCCTTTTTGACAGGAGCGGCGGCTGTCAGCGGGTTTGACAGCCGACGCTCAATTTTGCCAGCGTCGGTTCTCGAGCCCGCTGACAGCCATGGGTTCGGAAACCGGACACCGGCAAAATTGAGCGTCCGGTTTTCGGCCCGACAGCCGCGGGCTAAATTCAAATTTTTTTTTACTTTTTTTACTCTTCGGGACCTCCGACTTAATATCGCCATGATATTAAGTCGGAGGTTGCACAGAAAAGCAGTTTTTACTGCTTTTCTGTGCACTTTCCCGGTGCTGGAAGAAATTAGCGCCGACCTTTGGGTCGGCATTAATTTCTGAAAGTAAAATGTGCAGCTTGGCTGCACATTTTACTTTCTGTATCCCGCGCGCATACCCAATAGCGCCCTCAACATGCATTTGCATGTTGAGGGCGCTATTAGGTGCCGCGGGTTGGACGCGTGTTTTCCTCCCCTTACTGAATAAGGGGTAAGGGAAAACGCGCGTCCAATAGCAGGCTAACAGTGCGCTCCGTCGGAGCGCACTGTACTGTATCGGCCTGTAACTAAACTTGATTAATAGCAGTTAATGGACTTCTCCTCCATGAATTTATCCAAACCTTTTTTGAAACCAGTTACAGTAACTGCACTAACCACATCCTCTGGCAACAAATTCCAGAGCTTAATTGTGTGTTGAGTGAAAAATAATTTTCTCTGATTAGTCTTAAATGTGCTACTTGCTAACTTCATGGAATGCCCCCTAATCCTCTTAGGGGGCATTGGAGAGAGTGGCAGGAGAAAGAAAGTTAGGGGCAGTGAGTGAGGGGATCTTGGGGCTTGGTACAAGGATACAAGCGAGAATGAGGAATCAAAGTGGGGGAGTAAGTGTATGAAAAAAGTGCCTGTCAGATTGTGGGATGGAAGAGAGAATAATGCAGGAGATGTGTCAGAACAGGTTTTTATTCAGTCTCTTCTACTTCAGTACGGTTTTTGTGCCTGGAAATGTTCCGACACATCTCCGGCATTATTTGGATTTATATGTTGGTGTGTCAATTGTTTAGTGGATGGAAGAGAGAAAGCCATTATGAAAGTGAGAGAGGAAATTGGGCGGGGAGAGTGAGGAGATTACAGTGGGTATGGAGTAGGAATGAGGAGACTGAAGGGGGTGTAGGATATGTGTGAGAGGATTGGAGCGGATATTGGAGTGTGAGGGGATCAAATGGTCTTTGGAATGGGGATAAGGGAAAGGGGTGTGATTGGGGAAGGGGCTTTGGATTCCTTCCTTCTTTCTCCACCCCATCCTAATCTTCCCTCCTTCTCTTTCACCCCATCCCAATAAACCCCATTTCCCTATCCCTGATCCTCCCTCCTCTTCCTCATTCCTGATGCGTCTACCCTCCTCTTTCCTTCCTGCCTCTCATTCCCATCTCTCATTCCCTTTCCTTATCCTCCCTGAATCCCTCACTTTCCCCGCCCTCTCCCTCCTTGCCTCTGTTCTCTTCTATCCCTTATCTCTCTAGCCTTCCTGCCTAAGATTCTTTCATTATTCCCTTCTCTGAGATCCCTTCTACTCCATTCCCAATCGCTAAGATCCTTTTCCTTCTAATAAAGAACCAAATAAATTAATTGTATATTTTTGTATAGTTAAAAAAATTACATTATTTAAATCACAAATATGTGCCAAATTATACAAATTTGCTACATAATTGCTGAAGAATCTTGAAAAGTCTGCCGCAGGAAACTGGAAGCTCTGACTCTAAGCGGACACTTCTGTAAGCATACACTTCTTCTACTTGATAGTTACATGATCTTGCTTTAACCAATGAGAAGTCCTTTTCAAAATCCAAACTTTTATCTGTTTATTTATAATTATGTAGAAAGCATTAATTCCCACTGTACTATGCTGAATAAATCTGCTGAATTATATGGTGGCATGAACACTACATTTAAAAAAGTAAGATTTATAGCAAATCAAAGGGCATGTAGGGTTGGAAGACCTGCCAAACGAGCTATCAAATCAATCTCAAGTCCACAGTGTATCTAACTCCATACCAGTAGAAAAGTAAGTGAAAAGGATTCAATATGCTTTAAATGAAATGTAATCTTGAAAGTCTTCAGCTGAGGACAGAAATAAATTTCATAGCCCACAACCAAGGCTAATTATGAGCTAGGCAGAACACACAAGAGAATGCCTCTTCCCATGATAAAATGAACACGAATCCTATACCCCTTCTCACTCTGTGCAAATCAAAAAGGACCATTAACAAACAGGCAGGGGATGTGGCATTTAATGCAAGTATCTGCTCCCCTATTCTGCCTAATACCACTGATTTCAAGTTTAAACCTGACGTCTTACATCTTCTACAAGAAAAACCCTTTAAGTCAAAAAGTTCAGCTATTTGAATCACAATTTTCTATGCTTGTTATTTTGAGTGACAAGAATGGAAATATGGGATCTCTAATCATGTAACCTGCACGAAGCAGCAGTTACAATCCTATACAAGAAGGGGAGGAGGTAACCTGCACGAAGCAGCAGTTACAATCCTATACAAGAAGGGGAGGAGGTAACCCGCACGAAGCAGCAGTTACAATCCTATACAAGAAGGGGAGGAGGTAACCTGCACGAAGCAGCAGTTACAATCCTATACAAGAAGGGGAGGAGGTAACCTGCACGAAGCAGCAGTTACAATCCTAAACAAGAAGGGGAGGAGGTAACCTGCACGAAGCAGCAGTTACAATCCTGTACAAGATGGGGAAGAGGTAACCTGCACGAAGCAGCAGTTACAATCCTATACAAGATGGGGAGGAGGTAACCTGCAGGAAGCAGCAGTTACAATCCTAAACAAGAAGGGGAGGAGGTAACCTGCACGAAGCAGTAGTTACAATCCTATACAAGAAGGGGAAGAGGTAACCTGCACGAAGCAGCAGTTACAATCCTATACAAGATGGGGAGGAGGTAACCTGCACGAAGCAGTAGTTACAATCCTATACAAGAAGGGGAGGAGGTAACCCGCAGGAAGCAGCAGTTACAATCCTATACAAGAAGGGGAGGAGGTAACCCGCACGAAGCAGCAGTTACAATCCTATACAAGAAGGGGAGGAGGTAACCTGCAGGAAGCAGCAGTTACAATCCTGTACAAGAAGGGGAGGAGGTAACCTGCACGAAGCAGCAGTTACAATCCTATACAAGAAGGGGAGGAGGAAACCTGCACGAAGCAGCAGTTACAATCCTATAGAAGAAGGGGAGGAGGTAACCCGCACGAAGCAGCAGTTACAATCCTATACAAGAAGGGGAGGAGGTAACCTGCAGGAAGCAGTAGTTACAATCCTATACAAGAAGGGGAGGAGGTAACCTGCAGGAAGCAGCAGTTACAATCCTATACAAGAAGGGGAGGAGGTAACCTGCACGAAGCAGCAGTTACAATCCTATAGAAGAAGGGGAGGAGGTAACCCGCACGAAGCAGCAGTTACAATCCTATACAAGAAGGGGAGGAGGTAACCTGCAGGAAGCAGTAGTTACAATCCTATACAAGAAGGGGAGGAGGTAACCTGCAGGAAGCAGTAGTTACAATCCTATACAAGAAGGGGAGGAGGTAACCTGCAGGAAGCAGTAGTTACAATCCTATACAAGAAGGGGAGGAGGTAACCTGCAGGAAGCAGCAGTTACAATCCTATACAAGAAGGGGAGGAGGTAACCTGCAGGAAGCAGTAGTTACAATCCTATACAAGAAGGGGAGGAGGTAACCTGCACGAAGCAGCAGTTACAATCCTATAGAAGAAGGGGAGGAGGTAACCTGTACGAAGCAGCAGTTACAATCCTATACAAGAAGGGGAGGAGGTAACCTGCACGAAGCAGCAGTTACAATCCTATACAAGAAGGGGAGGAGGTAACCCGCACGAAGCAGCAGTTACAATCCTGTACAAGAAGGGGAGGAGGTAACCTGCACGAAGCAGCAGTTACAATCCTATACAAGAAGGGGAGGAGGTAACCTGCAGGAAGCAGCAGTTACAATCCTATACAAGAAGGGGAGGAGGTAACCTGCACGAAGCAGCAGTTACAATCCCTATACAAGAAGGGGAGGAGGTAACCTGCAGGAAGCAGCAGTTACAATCCTATACAAGAAGGGGAGGAGGTAACCTGCACGAAGCAGCAGTTACAATCCTATACAAGAAGGGGAGGAGGTAACCTGCAGGAAGCAGCAGTTACAATCCTATACAAGAAGGGGAGGAGGTAACCTGCACGAAGCAGCAGTTACAACCCTATACAAGAAGGGGAGGAGGTAACCTGCACGAAGCAGCAGTTACAATCCTATACAAGAAGGGGAGGAGGTAACCTGCACGAAGCAGCAGTTACAATCCTATACAAGAAGGGGAGGAGGTAACCTGTACGAAGCAGCAGTTACAATCCTATACAAGAAGGGGAGGAGGTAACCTGCACGAAGCAGCAGTTACAATCCTATACAAGAAGGGGAGGAGGTAACCTGCAGGAAGCAGCAGTTACAATCCTATACAAGAAGGGGAGGAGGTAACCTGCACGAAGCAGCAGTTACAATCCTATACAAGAAGGGGAGGAGGTAACCTGCAGGAAGCAGCAGTTACAATCCTATACAAGAAGGGGAGGAGGTAACCTGCACGAAGCAGCAGTTACAATCCTATACAAGAAGGGGAGGAGGTAACCTGCAGGAAGCAGCAGTTACAATCCTATACAAGAAGGGGAGGAGGTAACCTGCAGGAAGCAGCAGTTACAATCCTATACAAGAAGGGGAGGAGGTAACCTGCAGGAAGCAGCAGTTACAATCCTATACAAGAAGGGGAGGAGGTAACCTGCACGAAGCAGCAGTTACAATCCTATAGAAGAAGGGGAGGAGGTAACCTGCACGAAGCAGCAGTTACAATCCTATAGAAGAAGGGGAGGAGGTAACCCGCACGAAGCAGCAGTTACAACCCTATACAAGAAGGGGAGGAGGTAACCTGCACGAAGCAGCAGTTACAACCCTATACAAGAAGGGGAGGAGGTAACCTGCACGAAGCAGCAGTTACAATCCTATACAAGAAGGGAGGAGGTAACCTGCACGAAGCAGCAGTTACAATCCTGTACAAGAAGGGGAGGAGGAAACCTGCACGAAGCAGCAGTTACAATCCTATACAAGAAGGGGAGGAGGTAACCCGCAGGAAGCAGCAGTTACAACCCTATACAAGAAGGGGAGGAGGTAACCCGCACGAAGCAGCAGTTACAACCCTATACAAGAAGGGGAGGAGGTAACCCGCACGAAGCAGCAGTTACAATCCTATACAAGAAGGGGAGGAGGTAACCCGCACGAAGCAGCAGTTACAACCCTATACAAGAAGGGGAGGAGGTAACCCGCAGGAAGCAGCAGTTACAATCCTATACAAGAAGGGGAGGAGGTAACCCGCAGGAAGCAGCAGTTACAATCCTATACAAGAAGGGGAGGAGGTAACCCGCACGAAGCAGCAGTTACAATCCTATACAAGAAGGGGAGGAGGTAACCCGCACGAAGCAGCAGTTACAACCCTATACAAGAAGGGGAGGAGGTAACCCGCAGGAAGCAGCAGTTACAACCCTATACAAGAAGGGGAGGAGGTAACCCGCAGGAAGCAGCAGTTACAATCCTATACAAGAAGGGGAGGAGGTAACCCGCACGAAGCAGCAGTTACAATCCTATACAAGAAGGGGAGGAGGTAACCCGCACGAAGCAGCAGTTACAATCCTATACAAGAAGGGGAGGAGGTAACCCGCACGAAGCAGCAGTTACAACCCTATACAAGAAGGGGAGGAGGTAACCCGCAGGAAGCAGCAGTTACAATCCTATACAAGAAGGGGAGGAGGTAACCTGCACGAAGCAGCAGTTACAATCCTATACAAGAAGGGGAGGAGGTAACCCGCACGAAGCAGCAGTTACAATCCTATACAAGAAGGGGAGGAGGTAACCCGCACGAAGCAGCAGTTACAATCCTATACAAGAAGGGGAGGAGGTAACCTGCACGAAGCAGCAGTTACAATCCTATACAAGAAGGGGAGGAGGTAACCCGCAGGAAGCAGCAGTTACAATCCTATACAGGAAGGGGAGGAGGTAACCTGCACGAAGCAGCAGTTACAATCCTATAGAAGAAGGGGAGGAGGTAACCTGCACGAAGCAGCAGTTACAATCCTATACAAGAAGGGGAGGAGGTAACCCGCACGAAGCAGCAGTTACAATCCTATACAAGAAGGGGAGGAGGTAACCTGCACGAAGCAGCAGTTACAACCCTATACAAGAAGGGGAGGAGGTAACCTGCACGAAGCAGCAGTTACAATCCTATACAAGAAGGGGAGGAGGTAACCCGCAGGAAGCAGCAGTTACAACCCTATACAAGAAGGGGAGGAGGTAACCCGCACGAAGCAGCAGTTACAATCCTATACAAGAAGGGGAGGAGGTAACCCGCACGAAGCAGCAGTTACAATCCTATACAAGAAGGGGAGGAGGTAACCCGCACGAAGCAGCAGTTACAACCCTATACAAGAAGGGGAGGAGGTAACCCGCAGGAAGCAGCAGTTACAATCCTATACAAGAAGGGGAGGAGGTAACCCGCAGGAAGCAGCAGTTACAATCCTATACAAGAAGGGGAGGAGGTAACCCGCACGAAGCAGCAGTTACAATCCTATACAAGAAGGGGAGGAGGTAACCCGCACGAAGCAGCAGTTACCAACCCTATACAAGAAGGGGAGGAGGTAACCCGCAGGAAGCAGCAGTTACAACCCTATACAAGAAGGGGAGGAGGTAACCTGCAGGAAGCAGCAGTTACAATCCTATACAAGAAGGGGAGGAGGTAACCCCGCACGAAGCAGCAGTTACAATCCTATACAAGAAGGGGAGGAGGTAACCCGCACGAAGCAGCAGTTACAATCCTATACAAGAAGGGGAGGAGGTAACCCGCACGAAGCAGCAGTTACAACCCTATACAAGAAGGGGAGGAGGTAACCCGCAGGAAGCAGCAGTTACAATCCTATACAAGAAGGGGAGGAGGTAACCTGCACGAAGCAGCAGTTACAATCCTATACAAGAAGGGGAGGAGGTAACCTGCACGAAGCAGCAGTTACAACCCTATACAAGAAGGGGAGGAGGTAACCCGCAGGAAGCAGCAGTTACAATCCTATACAAGAAGGGGAGGAGGTAACCTGCACGAAGCAGCAGTTACAATCCTATACAAGAAGGGGAGGAGGTAACCTGCAGGAAGCAGCAGTTACAATCCTATACAAGAAGGGGAGGAGGTAACCTGCACGAAGCAGCAGTTACAATCCTATACAAGAAGGGGAGGAGGTAACCTGCAGGAAGCAGCAGTTACAATCCTATACAAGAAGGGGAGGAGGTAACCTGCACGAAGCAGCAGTTACAATCCTATACAAGAAGGGGAGGAGGTAACCTGTACGAAGCAGCAGTTACAATCCTATAGAAGATGGGGAGGAGGTAACCTGCACGAAGCAGCAGTTACAATCCTATACAAGAAGGGGAGGAGGTAACCTGCACGAAGCAGCAGTTACAATCCTATACAAGAAGGGGAGGAGGTAACCTGCAGGAAGCAGCAGTTACAATCCTATACAAGAAGGGGAGGAGGTAACCTGCACGAAGCAGCTAGTTACAATCCTATACAAGAAGGGGAGGAGGTAACCTGCACGAAGCAGCAGTTACAATCCTATACAAGAAGGGGAGGAGGTAACCTGCAGGAAGCAGCAGTTACAATCCTATACAAGAAGGGGAGGAGGTAACCTGCACGAAGCAGCAGTTACAATCCTATACAAGAAGGGGAGGAGGTAACCTGCACGAAGCAGTAGTTACAATCCTATACAAGAAGGGGAGGAGGAAACCTGCACGAAGCAGCAGTTACAATCCTATACAAGAAGGGGAGGAGGTAACCTGCACGAAGCAGTAGTTACAATCCTATACAAGAAGGGGAGGAGGTAACCTGCACGAAGCAGCAGTTACAATCCTATACAAGAAGGGGAGGAGGTAACCTGCACGAAGCAGCAGTTACAATCCTATACAAGAAGGGGAGGAGGTAACCTGCAGGAAGCAGCAGTTACAATCCTATACAAGATGGGGAGGAGGTAACCTGCACGAAGCAGCAGTTACAATCCTATACAGGAAGGGGAGGAGGTAACCCGCAGGAAGCAGCAGTTACAATCCTATACAAGAAGGGGAGGAGGTAACCTGCACGAAGCAGTAGTTACAATCCTATACAAGAAGGGGAGGAGGTAACCTGCACGAAGCAGCAGTTACAATCCTATACAAGATGGGGAGGAGGTAACCTGCACGAAGCAGCAGTTACAATCCTATACAAGAGGGGAGGAGGTAACCTGCACGAAGCAGCAGTTACAATCCTATACAAGAAGGGGAGGAGGTAACCTGCACGAAGCAGCAGTTACAATCCTATACAAGAAGGGGAGGAGGTAACCCGCACGAAGCAGCAGTTACAATCCTGTACAAGAAGGGGAGGAGGTAACCTGCACGAAGCAGCAGTTACAATCCTATACAAGAAGGGGAGGAGGTAACCTGCACGAAGCAGCAGTTACAATCCTATACAAGAAGGGGAGGAGGTAACCCGCACGAAGCAGCAGTTACAATCCTATACAAGAAGGGGAGGAGGTAACCTGCACGAAGCAGCAGTTACAATCCTATACAAGAAGGGGAGGAGGTAACCTGCACGAAGCAGCAGTTACAATCCTATACAAGAAGGGGAGGAGGTAACCTGCACGAAGCAGCAGTTACAATCCTATACAAGAAGGGGAGGAGGTAACCTGCACGAAGCAGCAGTTACAATCCTATACAGAAGGGGAGGAGGTAACCTGCACGAAGCAGCAGTTACAATCCTATACAAGAAGGGGAGGAGGTAACCTGCACGAAGCAGCAGTTACAATCCTATACAAGAAGGGGAGGAGGTAACCTGCACGAAGCAGCAGTTACAATCCTATACAAGAAGGGGAGGAGGTAACCCGCACGAAGCAGCAGTTACAATCCTATACAGGAAGGGGAGGAGGTAACCTGCACGAAGCAGCAGTTACAATCCTATACAAGAAGGGGAGGAGGTAACCTGCACGAAGCAGCAGTTACAATCCTATACAAGAAGGGGAGGAGGTAACCTGCACGAAGCAGCAGTTACAATCCTATAC